>NC_088602.1:7801684-8011684 GCF_036013475.1 Columba livia
TCTCCCACCTCTCTCTTTAGCTTGCTTATTGTTTCTATGACTGCAGGACTCCTAAAGAACATTCTTCTTCCTGTAGCACCTGATTGCTGCTGGTAACTGGATTCTGTGTAAGGCCCTGGTTTCAAGTAGGTGTGTGACTCAGTGTAACATGGACCGGATTAACTGACGCAAGCTTTCTTGGTAGCCTTCAGATTACATCATTATTAAGTGGGTAATTTTAACCTTAAAAACTTTCACTGGTGTCTAAGCTCAGTGGTTAGTCAGTCATCTTGTGAGAAAGCTCAGCCAAATGGCATGTTTTGTTCATTGGCTCTTTATGCACATCAGTAATCAATTAAATAGAGCTGTAGTTACACTAACAAGGGTAAAAGTGACAAATTAGAGTGATTTAAGTGAATAAGGGATGATTTTGTTTCCCACAGCTACCTGTTGATACAGTTAAATGTGTCTGACAGTGCTGGAGTGCCTTTTGCAGTATTCTGTGTGATCTCAGTTTTGTGTTGGCCTACAGGCAAAACTGCTCTGCTGGAGCTGAAATCAGCAGCCTGTCTTGGGGGAGAAAGACATGACATAAAATGTTGCCGTCCCAATTTGACAGTTTTGTGCTCAACCTCTACCATGAAGCTGTATTGTGCACTTATCTGCAGAGAAAATGTGCAACCACCTGAGCAGTTGGCAGTGACAGTGCTTTAGAGAGGTGAAAGTGAGGCAGGAAAGGGGCAACCTGTTAACCCAGTCATCCCCCGTTTTACAACCATAGTGGAGAAAAATCAGTCTGTCAGCGATAGCGGCTGTCCTTGCTTAACTTGCTCATCACCTTGACTCAAATGAGTGGGAGTAGGGGCTCAAACTCACAGGGATGTAACAGATGCTGACTATCCCATAACAATGGGATAAAAATAATCAGAGAAGTCACATGGACAGGCTTTGAAATGAAACTTTTTCAAAGTTTCTTAAGCAACTGTATATTTAAGAGTCTTCCAATTAGTGTCCAAGACTGAAACTGCTCTACAAAATATCTCACTGTCAGCTCAACAGAGTGAGTGTTAGTCTAGCTAAACATTTGAATGCAAACCCATGTTTGCTGTTTGTAACATGAATTTCTTTGCATCAATGCTGCTAGCCCCTTAGTAAACTCGTGTTAGAAAGCCTGCATTAGCAGAGTTGGGGCTGTGCTGTGTAAACTGCAGCTCAGTGTTCTTTGCTTTTATAAGAAAATATTATCTAACCAAGATGAAGGAAATGTGTCACTTCCCAGTAGCCACTGATAGGAAATTCTTGTTAATTAGTCACATTGCTTTGCCCGCTTCTACTCTTGAGTGGTACAAGTTTCAGAACAGAGTCCTAGCTAAAAAGTACCAAGGTACTTGCTAAACAGTGAGGAAGCAGGGTAGAGGTAGGATGGTTCCCCTGAAGTCACCAATATCTGAAGGTATCACCTCCTTTACATTGGTATCATTGATTTGCTTAATGCTATTATAAAATTTGCCCAAACCATGAACAATAGATTAACAACAGGGATTTTTATCAGTTTCACAACACTACTTTTCAACCATGCCTATCAAGGGAATTGATGTAGAAAACATCATAAAAGTACAATGAAGACTTTGTGAGCATATGGCTAGGAAGAAAGCAAAGTACATAACTAGTTATGATTTACTGGGGGCTATAACTGCTCACAGAATCTGGGATTTTTTATTTAAGCAAAGAGGAGCAGAATACAGGGTTAGTTGCCTTTTTGAAATCCCAGTAGTGCACAGAAAATTAGAAACCAGGCAGAGACTCCTTATTGTTCCAGTATTTTTTGGGGCGGAAAGTTCCTTTCAGATGTCTCATGTACAGGCACCTAAGTGAAGGAAAACCTAAGCTGAATGAGGGAGAAATATACTCACAGCATGGTCTGCCTGGGGGAATTCTACCACTTTAGCTTTTAAAATAATTTTTGGTTTGTTTTGCCACTTTTTTTTTTTTTTAAGTACTTCCTAGTATATAATGGATGTTTTTGTTTGACTTGCATCAAGAAACAATGCTCATTGGCCTAGTGCAGGGAATGCCAGACCTTAAACTAGAAAATTTATTGTGTGGTGGTGTTGTTTTTTTAAGAATGGGGCAAGAGAAGAGAAAGAAAGGGATTCAGCAGCTCCTGGTTATATGCACATGTAGACATTGGGGGTGAGAGGAAGAGCAGGCATGTTTTCAACTCTGCAATAAAAGCTGGTGAGAAGGGAATGGAAGTGCTCTTGAACCCTTCTCACTTTTATCTTCCATACTGAATCTGTAGATTTAAGATGGCAAGTCTCCAGAAAAAGAGGGTAAGCACTTCTTTCCCATGAAATGAAAGAAAGGAAGCCATCAACATCTTCACAAAACCTTTTTAAGGAATTAATCGATTAGTTTCATTATAAGTTTCAGGTTTGGGGGTGAAGGGGCAGTCTTTTGGCTGTTTCTTGTGGCATTCCTTGCTAGGATTTAAATGTTTTGTAATTATTTTGCAAAAATATTCAGAAAGAGCTATCATTAAATGCAGATCATTAAATGCGGAAGTGTGCCGGATAAGCATATGTAGAGTTAGGAGATAACTTCCCACCAAGTAATCGGTGTTCTTCCAATCTCTCTTAAACATTTTAGTTTAAATCTGTTTTCAAACACGACATAAAAACACTCTCTTAAGGTGCACCCTGTGTGGGTCTAATGCCAATGCTGACATGAATGAGGAGACAATTGGAGTTTGAGTCTTGTAAGCCCCCCACATTTCTGCTTTTGGAGGGAAGAGTCTAGGCCCTCTGTAAATGTAGCTGGGAATAATTGTTACAAAATAGTGCTCTGTCTTCAGAGATCTAGAGGATTGAGCTGCCTTTTTTTATTATAGTTCAGGTCACCCTGAGTATTGTAATTCCTGATGAAAAGAATTAGCAACTAGAAGAATGAAGTTCTGGCAAATGAACTATTATTAATTCGAACAACGTGCATACTGGGATTAAACCACACCGAGGTGCCAATGGTCTGATTGGCAAGGAAATACAACTAGATTTGAAGAACCTCAGAATTTGTAATGAGATATGCAGATGTTATTGATGTTAACTTGCTTTAATCTCTGTAATTTTGAAGCTGCTTCAGTTTTTTTTTGTGAGTAGTTTTATACTTATGGCATGGCATCTATAGTTAGTCTGACAAACAGTGATCACAGAGAAAAGAAAAAAATTGGTGTGTCTCTCTGAGTTTTTAATTTACAAACCACTTATTCCAGAGACTGCATCCTCATGAAACCACTGCCTAGCTATTGTATACCATATAGGTACAGAGATTGACGTTCTTAGGCGCTGCTGCCAATATCCAAGCCCTATGAAAGAAATGGCAAGCTGCCATATGTGATTAGAGGGATTACGCTACAACCAAAGGAAATCACTCTTTTTCTCTTCCAATTTTCAGTTGTTAACTTTTATCTTCTTTCTCTCACTGCCATTTTGTTCCCTTGTTCAGATTAAATTTTGTGTAGAACAGAACAATTGCCTGTATAGTCTTCAAAGCGACGGAGGTCTTGAATTCTTACCAAACAAGAATAAAGTTAAATGGCAGTTGGAGCCACGTTGACCAGCAAAGCAGATATTCCTGGAGAAAAGCAGAACTTTTCTCAAGTGCTTGCATTACTCTTGCTGCAGTTCTTCTTCCAGCTGACTGAAGATAGTTATATAAGGCTGTCAGTAAGAATATTTTAAGATTGCCACTATTTTGGCCATTAAAACCAACAGGGATCATCTTGTACTGTTGAGTAAAGTGTGAGCAAGGCTTCTTGTGTATCATATTTTATTTTTTTTTCCCCATTGTGACTGTTTTGAGCCATTGTCTGGTTCTATAATTGCACATAACTGTATTGTCATGAGTATTATACAGGAGAACACGTAGATTTATTACTGGAATAAAATGAAGCATTGCTGTGTTTGTAAGAGCAATGTGGCTTTATAGATATCCCCCTTTTCTGCAAAGGTCCTTGTTCCACCAACACTCCCCACAGCTAATAGCTAGATAAGAACTTCTCTACCTCCCACTGTCTAAACATACGTGTTGGCAAATATTGTTTTCTAAGTTAATCTCTGGGACTGCTGGAAATATGATATGCCATGTACACTTAGCTGTTATCATTTTGAAAATGTCTGATAACACCTCTTGAAAGAGCAGCTGGATTGGCTACAGATACACATGTCTCACTGAGTGATGTCTTCCATTCTGCTCCTTTGAGAATTAAAATAACAGTCCTTCTTGTGTTCGCTTTAAGTTCAGGCCCTTACCATTGCAGGCAACCCTGCTTAAAACTCTCTTGGATGATGACTTAAGTCCCTCTTGAAGTTAATAGCTTTTCTTTCTCCACTACTCAAGCTGAAATCCATAGTCCTCTAATCTTCTGCACAAATATGTTAATGACTGTCTTAAACTACTAGTGCTTGGGCCAACAGTAGTATTTACCTTAACAAGCTGTTCTCTGTCATGTATTTATAGAAAAATTATATTCTCTGGTGCTGAATTACCTGTGGCTGTGCTGAATAAATGTCAGCAGAGAATAAAATTTGTTCAGGAGGGTGATGATTTGTTTTTGTTGCAAAGCTATAGCTTGTAGGCATCATAGTCAGAGGTGCCATTACTGCCTAATGTCACCTCCCAGGGTGGTAGCGGCCAATTCTGCAAGGCTCTTACTGTTCTTAATGTCCTTCTTGGCTTCTTTGCTTCAAAATAAAGGGTTATTATTTTCCTGAGCATGGGTATAGGCTGAACTTTGTTTCTTCACAGAATGAGTTTCTCTGCAGATGTGAATTGTTATATTAAACAATTCTATTTATTTGTCTTCCTCAGCTTCTTATTGCTTTCCAACTCATCCTGGTTTCTAGCACTGATATGTTGAAACGGTGAAGAAATAAAGTTAGGAAAACCTGTAGCTTTTCAATGCATAAAACCATTCCCTCTCATTTGGAAGAGTCAGCAGATTACTTGTAACTAGATGCTGTTATGGGATGATGTATAGAGGTGAGTCACTGACCAACCATGTGCGCAGGGTGATTTGTCACAAACAGGGGTGCAAAAGCAACATAGAAGGTTCCATCTGAATATGAGAAAAAACTTACTTTGAGGTGCCAGAGCCCCGGAACAGGCTGCCCAGGGAGGCTGTGGAGTCTCCTTCTCTGGAGATATTCAAACCCACCTGAACATATTCCTGTGCGATCTGCTCTGGTGAAGCTGCTTTAGCAGGTGGGTTGGACTGGGTGATCTCCAGAGGTCACTTCCAACCCCAGCCATTCTGTGACTGGTTGTCACCTTCTTTCTCTTGTCAGAGGCATTGGCTGCAAGACATTTTCTGGAGCAGAGCTCTAGCAGCTTTAGGTCTACTGTACAAGGAACCCTTGAAAAGTAATTTTGCAAAGTAAAGTTAGGACACTATGAGATTTCTGCATGCAAAAAGAAATGTTGATTTGGCTGGAACAGCTGACTCTGGGATTTTGCTGTTTGTTTTCTGATCCTGTTGATGAACTTAATGTCAGCCAACTACTCCAACCTCTTGTTGTCCCTCCCTCATTGCATCCCATATGTAAACAGTGAGCAAAAACTTTGAAATCTAAACTATGATTGTAGTTCTTCTTAACTTTATATATCATAATGTTTGGAATGCAGTATTTGAATTAACCTTCCTCTTTTGTACTTGGGAGAAAGCAGTGGAGGAGCAGATAGAGCTCTCTGTAGGGTAACAAGTTTCTGGACAGGGTTGTCTTTCTGTTCTGACTTGTGTTCTGGAAAAATGTAAAGCCTTACTTAAAGGAATTGAGGTATATAACTGCCTGATAGGTTTTGAGCAATTTTATAAGATAAAATTTTTGAATGAATGCCTGGCCTATAGCATTTGGAATTTGTGACTGGCTTAAGAGTGTGTGTATGGGAAACTTCATTTTGGGTCTTCTTTCTGTTTCTTTTATTGCCAAAACATAGAAGCTTTCATGCACGAGTTACATAAAACATAATTTCTGTTTATTACAGGGATTAGAAATAATTCATGAAAGGGAACGTTTTTGTGTGGATTCCCGTAATTTAAGGTTTAAGAAAAAAATTATGCCAAATATCCCAAGACTCACAAATGTTGGTCTATGGCACATGACAGCCTTTCTCCAGAAATAGGTCAACATGGTATTTCTCTCGATTTTCATGACTTAATCAGTCTGACATGGATCTTTCAGTCTTGTTTGAAACTTAGGACTGAAAACTTGCCTGGCAAAGGAGAACTTCCTATTGAACTTGCAGTGGCACTGAACAGACTGCTGAGACCTCTTAAGTTCTTTTTTTGGCATGTATAGGGGATCTTAAGAGGAGAAAATGTTAAAAAAAGAAATCAAAAGCATTGAGCTTGGGGTAATAGCAGTGAGAGACCTGAAGTTGAGGGAGGGATTGTGTTTTTTGTGTTGTTCTTTTTTAATTTATATGTAAAGCCTTAGGTCTTAGAACAGATGCTGTACTCTAAGCCAGCAGTTTTTACTGTTTGTGCTTGGAATCAGTGCTTACAATTTTTTGCAGCAAGCCAGCCTTTCCGTTCACTGCTATCAGTTGGTCTCATGAGGTTGGCCAAGTCTACCACACACAGAAGTTTATGCAGAGACTAAGAACTGCTCTGGTTTCAGTTTGTGACTGGTGTAGTTTCAGTGGCTATAGACTTGTTATCATAGTGAAATGTGATACAATTTACTCTATATGGAAGATACGCATTAAAGGGGAGAGGGAAACCCAGCTGATCATTGCTAGTTCTTTTAACTGCCTATCTAGTGAGATCAGGGGCCAGTTTTTCAGGCTGTCAGACATGCCTTAACTGAAGTGTCACACTGTTAGCTTTGCAAAGGAACCTAAAGGGTCTCAGCTGCTTTACTCAGGACTAGGGAAGCTTTAAATCATAACTTTGTGTGGGAACCAAACCAACTAATACGATACCATGTACATCTGATTACAGGATGTGTGGAAATGGATCAGTAGAACAGAATTCATGTAGGATTCTACACTGAAGAGCTGGGAAGAGAATGTGTTGCAGTTAAGCCAGACATAGTAAGTATGTTAAAATTAGCAAAACACAGCTTTGTGAACTGTGGAAGTATATTGTGTGATACCTACCTGGAAAAACAAAAGGTTAAGAGCCTGCTGGGGTAGGTGGTATCTTGCATTGAGTGAAAATATAGTGGGAGTGCAACCTTAGTTGCAGAAGGTGCTCTACAGAATGGTGGTACCTGGGAAGTTTAGTAGCAGCACAGCTTACTGTGAGCTCCCACAGCCTGTGTGGGTGTTCATCCCTTGCAAACTGTTGTTTGGGGAGGACTGAAGTTCTGCTTCCACTAGTTTTATTAATTTGTATACTGTGAGATATCAGTGAAGCCTCCACCTTGTTTTGTAAATGCGGTCCAACTATTTCTCTTAGATTTTTAAGTTAATCTAATAGACGATACGACACTTTTTCCCTCAGCCTTCTTTAAACACAAAGACGTGGTAAGATGTCATTTCTGTAACACTTTAAGACTTGATTAACCTGAGGCAAGGAATGTGCCTGATTTACATGAAAAAATCCTTGATAATTCCATTTCAGAGCTGTCCAGGTTTTGTGGTTGCAACATAAGCTTCTGTGCACATGGTATTTAAAAGGGATATCCATACCTGCTCATAAGCTGGAGGAGTGCTGTTGCAGATCCTCAACAAATGTTGGATTATTGTTTGTTGGTAGCTCTATATTAAGCACTTCTTACTACTGCCTAATTGTTAAACTGTCATTCCTCTAAATATAAAGGAAGTTACAGATAGCAGGTTGCTTGAGATACTGTTATATCAACCTCATGGAACAAAATCACAATGAGCATCATAGAGTAAATAAATATGGGAGCCAAGCACCATCACATGCAGAAGGTGGTTGGTTTTGTTTTTTTTTCTTTATTCTTTTTTTCTTTTCTTTAGCAGGGGGGATAATCATTAACCTGGCTGCAGCTGCCTTCCACATCTGTAAGAAGTGCCATTATCTTTAGAGGTGAAGTTTCCCTTTGAGTAGTGCCAATGCCAATTATCTTGTTTAATCTCCTGGTTGAACTCTGTGGCCAGGGGAGCAAGTGCAATGACTTATTGCATGATTTTTGTGCTCGTTAGGTCAATGCACCAGACTGCAGCACCAGACTGCAAGGGCCTGAGGCAGACACACATGGACCTAAAGGGTTGTGATGGCAGCTGCCTAACAGAAACCTGTCCAATAACAATATCTGCTTCTCTTCTGTCTCTCAGCAGTTTGTCACTAGGGATGCTTCTGAGACTTAAGTTACATTCAAGCTATTTATTTCTTTTTCTGTCACTTCATTACATCCATGGTGCTGCAACCCTGAGGCACTAGGAGACTCTAGTCTAGATGTAGCTGGCTCCTCATCTGTGTCCTCCCACCTCTTTTTTTTCCTCTGAAGATTTTTTTTAATAAGAGGTTTTTGTCTTTGACAAGGATTGCCTTGTAAGTGAATAATCCTCTAGAACCATGACTTATAAAATGGAGACAGACCAGTATTTTAAATTAGTGCTTCTAGATATAGTTTGGTTTGGATAAAGCAGTAGGGTTCGTGTTACCACATGACTTCTAATTCCACATACTCAAGATGGTTACATAGAAATTATTTCACATTTATTCCATATGTCCTGTAGGACAGTGATTTGGCCTACATGAGATCATATTCCTGACATAATTATACAGTAGTGGTGGTAAAATGTAGTGGTTGTGAGTAAAAGTTACAGTTATATCTTGTAAAATAAATTGTTTTGCAGCCCATGGTGGCCATAGATACCCTGACTTTCTTTCCCAAAGTGGGGGTTGGTACAAAGGAAAGGGAAATGACTCATATGGTTCCCTTCCTCTTGACTTCAAGGTAACTAGTCAGAAAGGCATAGCAATTCTGACTCCATCCAGCAGCTTACAAAAGCTTCTAGAATGTTTAAAAGGTTTACTGTAACAAACTTGACTTTGTAAACCTGGTACCTGACCCTTCAGTGAGGAGTCATAGAGTAGTTTGGGTTGGAAGGGCCCTTCAAAGCTCATCCAATCCAACCCCCGCCATGAGCAGGGACATCTTCACCCAGATCAGGTTGCTCAGAGCCCTGTCCAGCCTGGCCTGGGATGTCTTCAGGCATCCACCAGTCTGTGGGTAACCTGGGTTTTAGTGCCCTCATTGTAAAAAATTTCTTCCTCATGTGTCACCTGAATCTCCCTTCCTTTAATTTAAAACCATCACTCCTTGTCCTGCGACAACATGCCCTGTTAAAAATCTGTCCCCATCTTTCTTATAGGCCTCTTTTAAGTACTGAAAGGCTGCAATAAGGTCTCCCAAGAGCCTTCTCTTCTTCAGGCTGAACAATCTCAACTCCCTCAGGAGTGTTTTGTGGTTTGCGGGGAAGAGCATTTTGGTCAGAAGTCTGTTACAGAATTTCCATTTGGAGGGGATTCTGAGGAAATATACTCTTAAATCTGCTACTTTTAGTTCTGAGTAGCATGTGAGAAGCTTTTATGAGTGATACACGTTTTTGTTAGAAATGGCAGGCTAAATCCTGCAGAAAGAAGCATTGCACCAGTTTGAGAACATGCTCCCCGAGTCTTGAACTGGATCACACAAATTCCTTTAGCACATTCCCAGACGCCTCCCATCTCACTGCTGCAGCATGTTATGTTTAGTAGGGTTCTGATTGCTTCCTTGGGGCTTTTCCTCCAGGGCTTGTGGTGACTGCTGCCTTTCTGATCTCCTGGAAGGGGAAAGGAGCCTTTGAAGACTTGGAGTGGGAAGATAGGTGTGGAGGGCAAGGCACAGATTGGTAGGAGTGGAGTAGGGTCCAAAAGTTCAATGGGCTGCCCTCATGAGATTATTCTTTTGCTCTGTTTGGTTGGTGACTTGCCCAAGATGCTGTCCTAGAAATGTGCTAATGAAAAGTAAACCAGAATGGCGAGCTCGTGACTTTTAGCCCAAGTGGTTGTGCTTTTCTTTTTTTCATTAAGTCTTCTGTTCATGGAGTTTAGGGAGTCTTTCTTTAAATACACAAAACCCAGCTTCTAGCTCTTGTCAAGAGATTTCATGGATGTGATCCAAGCCTACACTGGCAGAAGGTGAACACTGGAGATGCAGGTTGAGTTGCCTCACTCTGCAGCGTTGCTGTGAATCTGGGCTGCAAGCAGCAGTGAATCTCCAGAGATATCTTGCTCTTGTCTATCTGTATATGATAGTCATAGACACAGACTTCTTGTGTTCTCTTAAAGATAATGTCAATACTTGTGACTACACTTTTTTTCAAATTTTAAATGCATGAATGTGTTAAGTGTTCTTGATATCCCCCTCCCCGCTCTGTACCTTTCCCTCTCCTCCAAATTGTTCTGCTGACTTAAAGGACAACTTAAAATGCACTTATTTTAAAATGTATCATTTGAATAACACTGAATTCTTTTTTTTAGGGGGTGAGTTGTCATATTGGAATATATTATTTTCATGGCCAACTTGAACAAGAGGCCTGTAAAACAGGTCTGACTTGAAGTGACCATTTGAACTTCACAAAGCAGTTTAATTACATTGAAAGACTTGTTTCTTTTAATTAAAAATGCATACATAATCTACTTCCCTGATCCCTCATATTACAGCTTGTTCTTCCTTGTCTCTTTTTTAGGGGGTATTTTGTTTGTCCTTAAACGCTGGATATACTGGGTCAATGAACTGTTGTTGTAGGAAGCAGAGCTGAGAGGACAAGCTGAGAAGACATAATTGCAATGGCCAGCAGGAATGCAACACTTTCCCAAAAATCTTTCATCTAGGGAAGCATGCACATACTCTACTGCAAGAAAACAATATTGGGGCTCTTTAGACCACTGACTGTGACCTGGTCCATCTTGCTCAGTGCCCGCTGAAAAAATATTTCTATACCTATAAAGTAAACTACAAGACTATTCTCCTCAGCAGGATTTAAGATCTTCCTGACACTTTGCCAACCCTTCCACACACAACAAGATGATTGACCTGAGCTTCCTAACAGAGGAGGAACAAGAGGCAATAATGAAGGTGCTGCAACGGGATGCAGAGCTCAAAAGAGCTGAGGAAGAGAGAGTCAGGTAAGAGATACAGTGCCTTGGGCTGTCCTGGGAAGACCTACCCAGTTTGTATGCTGAATTACTCAGAGCACAGGAGTAGATAAAACCAGTCGTTGCTGATGGCCCCACATTCCACAGTATATATAGTTTATACTCTGGACTAGATTTAGTGTAGTGTCTGGATGAAATTTATCTACCACACAAACAATTAATTACTAGCCAAAAGACTGTTGATTTGGATCCTCACAATTCCCCGAGGGGCCAAGCACACTCGGTATGCACCTGGCCTGACATACATCTGGCTTGGTTTCCTCAGAAAAGGATTCGGTCTGCAAGTATCAAAACCTCTGCAAAATGAACTAATGTGTGATAAGTGGGGGGATTTGTTTCAGAAAGAGCACTAGTGTCCCAAACAAACAAAAGAGTCGGTATAGACGCAATCAGTAACATGTCTGAGTGAAGAAATATGTGGAACATTGGAGATCTGGTCCAGAGGAGGTATCAACACTGCTCCATTGCCAAGAGAAGTCCTTGCAATCTGTGGCTAAAGCAGATAATTGCTCCCTTTTTAATTTGTGGTGTCACAAATGAAGGGATGTTTTGTTATTCTGGAGTGTTTTGCATGCTGGGAGATTTTCCTAGAGCAACTCCTGGGGTAAGTGCCATGAACAGAGGTGTATGTGCGGAAAGCAGTGTTACCCGGATGACTTGACTTTGACAGAGCCATTTAAACAAGTACAAATAGCAGTGTAATAGTGATTTCAGCTAATACAGACAGCGACCTGCTCAAGAATGAGGATTTTGGTAATCAGGCTTTTTTTTAATGCAACTTGAGGAGTCGTTTTCACCATATAGATTTGTCTCCTACTTCAAAAGGCAGAAAACTGACTTTGCTGTAACAAAACGGGCATTTTCTTTACTGTAGGTATGAAAACACTTGCTTTCATCTTTGAATGGGTACATCAGTGCCAGGTCTGAAAGAACTCAAGGAAAGTAATTGTAGATGTGAGTTTGAAAACAGTATCTGGGGAAAGGAACTCTTCCTGGAACAGATAATCAAACAACCCACTCCCAGTAGTGGTCTGAAAGGGCTGTCGACAAGTATTTTTGTCTGTATAACTTCACTTTTGCCATTTGTAATTCTAGTTCAAGAGGGTGTGGTGGAAAATGCAAGGGACTGCACGTTGTAGCAGCCTGTAATCAACATGTTTGTTTCTACAATAAAATGTCTGTTCTGGTTTCTGAATATTATAACTTCTGAAAAGCTGGAAGCTTATGTATGGAACTGATTTTTCTGCCTAGATGTGGCATATGGAGCTTGCTTTTTGTATATTATATATTACAACACTACCTTCAGCTAAGGAGATGCAACATTTTGGTTTGAATTCTGCAGCTTTGCACACCTGGAAGATTCCAAGAGCTGGGATCAAATGTCATCATACAAACATCACACCCTGACAAGGTGTTATTTGTATGTGTATATAACTGAAGTCTTTTAATGTGATCTTTTTCCCTATCAAAGAAATTCTGAGCTTTGAGAGGTGTCCTAATAACCTGTACCATGTTCCTGGGATAAACTGGTAACATGACAAAATCCTCTTTGAGCAACATCTTAGTGGAATTTTACAAATCACCCACTAAAGTCCCTTCTCTGCTAGTAGCTCCTAATATTGATTATCTGTATTAAAACTGTGCTGATATTTTTGGGAACAGCATGCCTGCTTCTTCTTTGACCTCTTCTGAGCTCTGTCCCAAAGCAACAAGGATGTTGAAATTTTCTCCTTACGGATAAAAGGGTGATGAAGAAATCTCAGATGACAAGAGGGTGTGATGCAAGAAAATCAAAAGACATTGCCTTCTTTTTTTATTCCTAGGGCAAGAAATACCTCTTTTTGCTTCATTACCCCAGGAGCTGCTGCCAGCCCCTGAATGGCAATATTACTGAGGGGAGGAAAACCAGCATAAAATGGGAGAGCTGAGTGACAGCTTGTCAAGACTAGGAGTCATTTTTCAGCATATTGCCAACTTATTCATTTGGTTGTCCTCATTCCTGTTCAGGAATCTCACACATAGCTGAATTCCCTGGCAGCAGCTCCAGCGTAGCCCCAAACTCTTTTTACAGTTGTGTAATTCAGAGTTAACACAGTTTTTGGCCCTTTCTGGAGACAGTAACACAGAACAGAAATATCTCAAGGCCTGGGTTGTGGCTGAGTGACTCTTGTGTGGTGTAGCAGCCGGCCCTTGGCACCAGCACGTCTGAGACACAGAACTGTTGTGGTCGCCTTTGTGCCATGGTTCCATGCTGTGGCTTCTTGGCCCTTTCCCACAGAACCTCCTGGCATTGCTCTCGTGGGCTGTGCTGGGGATTGTTTGCTCGTTGTGTACAATGAGAGAGGGTAAGTGATAGGGAAATTATGTGTTTGTGTGCTGGGTGGTGGCACCGTGTGCCAAACCCCTTTAATACGTGCATTGGTGTTACATTGCAAAAATAGAGAAAGCTTCAGTGGGCTGGTTCTGCTGGGCGCTACGTACGTTTCACCTTTCTGATAACATTCCGTGTGTGGCTGTTGGAACCCCAGCATAGATGGTTTCTTGATTCCGGTCAGTTTTAATAGATATCCTCTTCAGTCGCTTTTCAAGGCAGTTTTCCTTACATTGTAGGCTGTTAGAAGGAAGGCTTTTTTGTTGTTTGTTTGATTGCTTCTTAGGATGAGATGTATTTAATGTATTGGAGTGAGCCGAATATTGGCATTGGGGAAACTGGACTTACCATTATAGTGTGAAAATAACATTCAATGACAGTCTCCAGAATACATTCTTAAAATCTTCATAAAATACTTTTCTGTTAGATGTAACCATTTTGAGGGTTCACTTCAGGTTCTTGGTCGTCTTAGGTCGTTTAGTGCTAGAGTTAGGTTAGGTTATGGTTGGACTTGATGATCCTGAGGGTCTCTTCCAACCAAAATGATTCTATGATTCTGTGGTTTTGAACATGGGTGCTGATTCAAGTTTAAAGGGCTGGTTGAAGACAGAAGAGTTTAAAGATGTTGTCTTAGAGGTGCTGTCAAAGCTAACCTTGTTTCTGAAAAGTTACCCATTTTTCCCACTCTGCCTCCAGTGTATTTTTTCCAAAGGTTCTAGAAATTTTCCAGGTGTGTCCTCAGTATCCACTCAGATGACTGTGGCAGCTGGGTAGTGTCTGCATAGTTAGCTAACTAGGCACCAATTATAACTTCATAATTCTGAAATATCGCTCTTTTTCATTGCCATACAAATACCTAGGGACTCTTTTTTTTAAAGCTAAATCTCTGCAAAAATGATTATTTTACCAGTTCTCCATCCCTTCTTCTTATAAACCTATTAAAATATATTATTTGCACTATTTCATGATAAAACTTTGGGCATCTGTGAATGAATGGAAAAATAATGCGGAAGAGATGCGGTTTACAGGCAACACAAGAGCATGGTATATCTGTATGTGCTCTGCAGTCGGGGCTGGTCAGTAAACAGAACGGTGTTTGTGTGTCTAACTGAGGTCTCTTAGGCTGGTCATCGTCCCTTCTGAGCCACTTTGAATTTTTATTGAAAGCTTGCTTGGGCAAGGGGTGCCACAAACAACAATCACTCCCTAAATGTAGAGGTAAGGATATGTTAAGATCCTGTCAGAGCATCCCCTCTAGTAACATGATTCTAAGGTTCTTCTCAGGGTACTGATGTTATCCGTAAGCCTTAGTGGATTCAGATAAGTCTAGTAATAAGCAAGTATGACGACTAAGAAGATAAAGCCTACAATTCTTGTGAAGCTGACTTTGAAAACACATTAGAAAAAAACCTGAACTTGCTTTGCAGCGTATTTAATAGTATTTTTAGGTCATACATTTGTGTCAATGAGAAGTTTGCTTACAATGTGAGCAAGGCTTTTAAATCTGAAATTAATTCTACCCGTGGTGATTAAAAAAAACTCTGCAGATGGATTAACTGCAAGAGACTGAGAATTAAGTGACTTGGACTCTTTCACTGAGAATTCAAATGGTGAGATATTAGTATCTCCTCTTGTCAAACAGAGCATCTGTGCTCACACACCACTTAGCCATATTATAGGAGAAGTGGAAATTAATTGCTAATTAAATGAAACTCATGCTATTTTTATAACTAGTTCTGAAATCATATATTTGTGTCTAGTGGTCGTACCAGGGACTTCTGATTAACTTTTAACAGGCTTAATTGTTAGTAAGTATAATGTACTGATGGTCAAAGCGTATATGTGAGAGTGTGCGCTTAGAAGATTGTCTTCAGCCGAGTCAGGGACATCCTGTAAACTCTTTCCTTGTGCCCTTAGCAGACTGATTCCTTTCTAGCTGGGCAGGTCTGTTGAAGGAGAAGTAGCTCCATCAAACTGGGAACAACCTGGGGGACTCCCCCAAAGGAGCTGGAGGATAAGACAGTGCTTACCTGCTGCCCATTCCTTCCTTCCTTTGCTTGGCTTTGGGTAGTGGTTGTGTGAGATGAAAGCAGCTCAGAGACGTTTCCAATTGCCAAAGACAGAGGAGGTCCAGCATGTCAATTCACCAACAACTTCTTTTCAAATAAATTAAACTTTGTCTAAAAAAATTATATATATATATATGTATGTATGTACATTAGCTTTAGCAGTTTAAAAATGGCATTTTTTTTTTCTCAGATTCTTGGTTTAATGTGATAATGGGGCAGGATTTCTGAGGCATTTTGCAATAATCAAAGTATCAGGTGGCACTCACAGCTGCAGATTTCTCAGGTATGTAAGTACCTTGAGATGAGACATTCCTCTTTGGGGTGTAAGGCACACCTGTCTGGGTGGAAAAGGATACGCTTGTGTCTGCTGGAATAATTCCCCCTTACAGACATTGCTTAGCGCCAAGTGTGATCTAACAAATAGAGGGTGACTGTTCAGGAGACAGAGCAGTTTTATTCCCTTGCAAAACATGTGTGCCAGTATTTATCCTTTTTAACAAAACCAACTGATATAAGAATTATTGTGGGTTTGGTTGCGAGGTTGGTTGTTGTGGTCCAGAGATTTATTTAAAATAAAACAAACACCAACCCCCCTTCCCCAAAATGACCACCCTATTCTGAGTGAACTCCTTTTTTGCTTAAGTCTTTGTTTGTCACTGGACAGACAAAAAAATAAGTGGGTATATATCCTCCAGAAAGTTTTTCTGCATCCTCTATGGTTTCTGCCAGGTTCACAATACCGAAGTAACAGCGAACGACCTTGGTCTCAGCCCACTCTGTGAAGAGCCAGTAAGAAAAGCAGGACTGTTCTCATCTTAATCTGGTGAAATAACTGGGGTTAAGACCTTACTTACTGGCCTCGGTAAGGAATGTGGCATTGGACTATACTGGGAACTGGGCTGATACCTTTTCTTCCCAGTATCGATTGCTAACTTCTCTACTAGTAGCAGATGGATTTTTTGAGTGGGTGATGCTTGTTCGGAAGAGCTAATACAGCAGGGTGGATGGAGCTCATTTTGTGTGGTAGAGGAGTGCGCTTAAGGGAAAAAGTGGATACTAATAAGGCTTTTTTAACCTCCAAACTGGGTACTCCTCAGTAAGTGTGATCTTCACTACAGCACAAAAACCATCTTTGCAAAACTTATCACATTTGTACCTGGGACTGTGCTGTGTTATTGAGTGCCAAACTGAAGCCTTTGTCTTCAGAGTACATTAGTCTTGATTTGTAGCTCACCTGAAATCCTAAAATGCAACTTATTTAGCACAGCATAAATTTGCTGACAGATTGAGGAAAGCTATGATGCAGGCTCTTCTGCTCTCCTACAGTATGTGTCCTGTGGGTTGCTGTTTGATATGGGCTGTTTTTAAGCTTTATACGTCTACTTTTAAAGCCTGTGAAGTACTGGGAATGCCATGTTTGAGCAGAACCTGTGAGCAAATGCACGTACATTCTAGCAACCTCTCCTCTCCAGGCTCAGGTTGTCCTCTACTGCTCTCCAGGCTGACTCTAATACCACAGATGTGTTGTCACAGGATAGCTGTTCCCTCCTTGTGGTGGATTTGTTTGTTTGGTGTTATTTCTCTTTTTTTTTTTTCTTTCCATAGCAGTTTTATTTGTATAGTGCATGAAAAGGGAGGGGAGGCCACTGGGGACCTTCTATGCAAACCCTTTAAAACTGGGAGACAAACTAAACAGTAGGAGGCTGTAATAGAAATGAAACAAGTGGAAGCTAATAGAAACTGAAGGCTGACAGACCTTGAAAGGCTCCTACATCCTGTACTCTGTAAGCTCAAAAGTCTTGCTACAGATTTCCTGAATGGAATAAAATTAAGCTTCCATATAGTAAGAAATGCCAAAATAAATGTATGTATTCTGTGTGTCTGCATAGGGAGTATCTAATTACATGATTTATAATGGATTACTTGTAAAATGAAGCTTATTTCAAACTTGACAGCGCAGCTACTAATAGGAGAATAAGTCTGAGTGTAACTGCAGGTCACGTAGCAGAAAAGCATATAAAAATGAAGGACTCTGGCTTCAGTGCAGAATATATATGGTTTAAATGAACTATGGGGACAACATGCCAATCTGATGACACATATGTGGCCATCATATAGGAGAGAAAGGATGTATAGCAGCATTAAGCTGGTCAGTGTGTTTCACAAGCGCTTGCTCAGCACAGAAGCTACGGTCATGGTTTTGGTTCCAGATTCTAGTGGAGACCATGTTTCAATAGCAACAGAGCTGCCTGCTGTCACTTCTTCCTCTTCCTGTCTCACACCTATGAGCATGTAACTCATTCATTTTAATGCTCCTGGCCTAGATATGTCTGTTTCCCCTTCTGACTTCAGAATAAATGTCAGTTTGTCTTGGTAGCCATCAAGACTTGTGCTGACTACAGCTCAGTTAGTTCTCTGAGGATCCAAAAGCAAGACTCTAGCTGAGATTAATTAATCAGAGTGTTGTTAGTAGACATAACACTCCTATTGGCCAGTAAGGCCAATGGCATCCTGGGGTGTATTACAAGGGGGGTGGTCAGTAGGTCAGAGAGGTTCTCCTGCCCCTCTACTCTGCCCTGGGGAGACCACATCTGGAATATTGTGTCCAGTTCTGGGCCCCTCAGTTCCAGAAGGACAGGGAACTGCTGGAGAGAGTCCAGCACAGGGCAACAAAGATGCTGAAGGGAGTGGAGCATCTCTTGTGTGAGGAAAGGCTGAGGGAGCTGGGGCTCTTTAGCCTGGAGAAGAGGAGGCTGAGGTGTGGCCTCATTAATGTTTACAGATATATAAAGGGTGAGTGTCACGAGGATGGAGCCAGGCTCTTCTTGGTGACAACCAATGCTAGGACAAGGGGTAATGGGTATGAACTGGAACACAGGAGGTTCCACTTAAACTTGAGAAGAAACTCCTTCTCAGTGAGGGTGACAGAGCCTGGAACAGGCTGCCCAGGGGGTTTGTGGAGTCTCCTACTCTGGAGGCATTCAAGACCTGCCTGGACACCTTCCTGTGTAACCTCACCTGGGTGTTCCTGCTCCAGCAGGGGGATTGGACTGGATGAGCTTTTGAGGTCCCTTCCGATCCCTGACATTCTGTGATTCTGCCCAAAACCTTGCTATCCAAAGAGACCCCCAAAGGCAAGAATTGAAGAGGTGTTGGTGATGAAGTATCATGATTACAAGGATGGAGAAAGGGTGCATAACCCCATTGGTTTCCTTTATTCTTCTAGTACGGCCCTCAACCAGTCGAAAAGCTTATTGCTTTATTGGTTAAACCAATCAAATATTAAATTATTTATTTCGAAAGTCATATGTGTGCATATTCTCAACTGGGCACTGCCCATTACAAATATTTTGGGTGTAGCTGTCTAACAAATGCCAGAACAGATCTTTTTTTCCCTACAGCTTATCTAGATATGTGCAGACCAAAGAGGTGCGCTTATGGAGAGTGGAATGGTTAAATAATTACTTCTTTTGCCTTCTAAACCTTTTATGGCTGTTTCCCATTCTCAAACAAGAAGAAAACCTAATCAGCAAGTCTGACAATTATAATGCCTGGTCTAATATTTTTTTTTTACTTCTGTTCTTGCATGAGTGATATTACAAAACGTTTTGGAAGGTGTTTGTGTTCAGAAAGAAACCTAGAACCTAAATCCTTTGTCATATTTAGTTGGTTTAGGGTCTGTTGTTATGCTTACAGCAAATAGAATTAAGGATAAATTCCTCAAAATCCTCTCTGCTTTCACCTTCTTCACTCGTTTGATATTTCATTTGCAGCAGGGAGGTTTTAGAAGTGGATTTGTAGTGAAGGTGGTGGTATCAGGCTTTGAAAAACATTTATTTTGCCACCAGTCACTGGGGTGCATTTTCCTATGTTCAGAATAGGGGGTGTGAGATGGCAATGAATCTCTTCAAGCCAAATATAGACCCAGATTTAAACACTTCTTAGTTTGTCACAAGAAGTCCCATAATGTGCTGACGCCACACAAACTCTCCTGTCTTAAAAGCTCAGTTGGAGCTGTTGATTGAGGAATAAGGCAATAAAAGAAGTTATTAACATGTCAGTTGTTACATCTTGCAAATTCTGTGGTGGTTTGTAATATGGGCTATGAATAAGGGGGGGCACAATGGCAGGAATTAAGAGACACTGAGGAGACATAGTTGAACAGTTTTAGATACAGGTGTGTATTGCTAGATAGCGTTTCAGTAAAAAAGAAAGAGAAGCCATTATTAACTTGCCCTAAGATGCAATGCGCTATCACGCTGGCTTACAAAGCATAAGATAAAGCACTTTGGATTTGCTGACAGGCTCTGATTATATCAGAGCTGATTTCCTGCCTTATAGTGGTACCTCGTGGTTTAGCCCTCTATAAGGTATTCTGGAGATGGGGAGATACAGCTCGGTTAATACACATGCAGATTTTCTGTTTGCCTACAGAGTGCTTGACAATTGCTTTGTACACTTGTTCAATGTATTTTCATGTGTACTTAATGCCCTAGTGGGATGAAAAACTTGTCATCTTGCCATCAAAAAGATTTCACCTAGGCCTAGTGGAAAAATCATATTAAGTAATAGGGGAACTCAGGCTTATTTTAGAAAAAGATTTTAGAGTGAATTCCTTGTAACAATGTGCCTTCATTTTCTTGAGTTTAATATTCCTATGGAAGAAACAGGCACTAGTTGTGTTATAACTTCAGGCTGTTTCACTCCAAAAGCTGCAACATAGACCAAGTGGCATTTCAACAGACCACTGAGGGGCTCCAGAACACAGGCCTACATCATATGTAAAGCTGATATTGAATTTTCTCCTACTTGCAAACCTGGGAACTGAGCCTGCAATCTGAATCTTAATCTGGATGCCTACTGGTTCTTTGGTCACCAAGAGGAAAAGGATGTAATGACAACTTGGTTCGTCTCTTTCTGTTGACTGGGGAGCTGGCTTGGAATCAGCTGTTGGCTTCTAACCTTGTTGTGCTGTGCTGGGAGGTGTACGTAGCAGTGGAAAACCATGGCTGCAGCCTGATTTCTTCACAATTCCTTTCAAGGTAAACCGCAATCTAAATCTAACGCCTAGCTGTGAAACAGGCCCACGAGTGCGAGCGGTTGGATATTACTGCTAACGGCTGCTCACAGCAGAGCTTGAGAATTCAAGTTGCATTGCAAAGAATCCCAGCTGTAACCTCAACAGCTGTTTTTGCAACAAGTCTATGATGTGTTGGTGAACACAGGCTTCTTAAAAGCTTTTTTCCCAGCCAAGACCTTGAACTAATTTTCTTTCTGATCATGGAAATCTGTTGCTTTATTTGTGGCTGGCGAATGCCTGGGACTAGCTTGAGTATTTTTGTTGCTCTTAATTCCTCAAAATGATGGGACTGAGAGGCTTAATACTTCTCTTGAAGAGACGAGTAAGCCAAGCTAACAAAGGTCAAATGCTGTCAAGATGTAAAGGCAAAAGAATTAGTTTTTAAGTCAGCTGCTGTGAGCTTGTGTCACTTCTTGCCATAGAGGCCTAATCACTAAACGGATCACTTGTAAAGGAAATACTGGGGAAACAGAGAGCACGTTTATACCTTTGTTAGCAAGTGTAATTGTTTCCTGAAGTGCAGAAAGCCTGTTGAGCTGGTGGAGTTGAGCTACACTAACTTCCATAGGCATGGGTGGGGGTGAGGTGCGTGACATTCACTTCCAGCCCAAATGACAGTGGCACTGGCCATAGGTGACATTTAATGAGAATCTAGAGCCACGACCAATCCACGCCTCTGTCCTACTTATGTTAATTAGTTGCAGATCTGAGAGCCCAACAATCAGGTAATTAGGCTGACATGGCTGAGAGCCCTGGGGTCCTGTCCACTTCTATGGTGATTTATCATCTGAGCTGACTGGTAAAGTCTCCTACCGCAGCCCAGTTTCAGTGGTTGAGCACAAAAGGGGAAAGGTGTGAGCAGCGTCTGGGGTAAAAGGGTTGAAGCAAACAAGGCGAGAGCCTTGAATACTTGTCCTGTGACTCAGTGCCTTCCCACTAGAGAACCTCCCTTGCCATGTGTTGTCATACTGCCCCAAAGCACCAGCTGAGGTCAGAGCTCTGTTGCCTTGCGGGCTGTGCAAATAGCTGAAAAGCCAGTCCCTAGCCCTGAGGAGCATCTGTTCTGAGAAGACAAACAACGCATGAGAAAAGAAGGTGAAAGGGAGAAGCAATCATCTGTGTTAAAAAGTCCTTACGTGCCATATTTCCACTATTCCTGCTGGCGGTGTTCATAAACTGGCTGAGCAATGAGGAGTTGGCTCAGACCTGAGTCATGTATTTGCTTGAGGACAGAGAGAAGCTACTGCTGTGTTCCTGTTCCAGCTAGGAAGACCTGCAGCACATAAGTGTCTGTTTTGGCTCTTAGAGAAGCACAGTTATAAGCGACAGAGAGGGCCAAATCGTAAATTGCCCAGTAACGCTATGGACTGTTGAATCTTGGCACTAAAAATGGCAGCGGTGACCTCAACTCCTGGCAGCCTCAACTGTGCGTAGCTCATTTGAGACAGAGAAGTTGTTCACACACCTGGGAGGGACTGACTGTTGACAGTACTTTCAAAAATAAGTTTAGGTATTCAAATTCTAACATAGCTGATGCATTCAAATAAGCTTTTTCATTTCTGGCCATATGAGGATGAAGGAGAAGTTGAGTGATGGGTGAAAATGACCCCTGTGGGAGTTGGGACTGGCTCAGTGTCCCGTCTCTGCTGTAAAAGGTTGTCTGTACTTGACAGCCAAATGTGCAGCCTATAATAGAAGGACTGTCATAGCAACTACTTGATTGCACTAGAAGTTCCTTCTCTTAAAGTCATGAGCAATATAAAACTGGCATGAACCTCCTTGGGATTGGACTAGATGATCTTTAAAAGTCCCTTCCAACCCAAACCATTCTATGATTTGCCATCAGGCCTGTGGCACCATCCCACAGTAACGTGGACTGTGTTTAGTCTAAAAGCCTCTGAGTAACTTGATTTGTTTTGATTTCCTATTTGAGTTCTGTTATTAGCTTCATTTGTTAAATGAAAGGGCATGAATGCAGAAGGTAAGTGAAACCTGACTTGACTTTTTTGTTTAAATACTCTCTAAATCTGTGCAGTAACCTTCCTGGTCTGCAGGAGGGTTAGTCTCCAGGCCATGTAAAAGCTTATGCCGTATGTGTTATATGTCTAATGAGGAAAGAAAACAATCTCTTAAATTTCAGATAGCAACTCTTCATTCTGTTAAGGTATGCTTCATAAAATCAGGTGACTCTGAAGCCTGAAATAAAATTATTAAGAATTTGCTTTATAGTATTTAAAATGGCTGCAGTTCATGTGATGGATACATGTAACTATTAAACTGCACAAACTTGTTTTATTGTTTCTTCCATGTGATGCTGTCTTCCTTTGTAACTCATTGCATTCATATAAGGATTTTTGTGTAACCTATGGAAAAAAATGGCACCATCTTTCCAGTGCAATTTTGGAACGTGTGTGTAAAAGCAGTGCTGTATGAACAGCCTGAAAAGGTGCCTTCTCAGCCCCAAAACAGCCATGAACTTAATTTTAGCACAGATCTCTTATATGGCCCTGCTAGCTTATCTCGGTCTGTAACCTTGGAAAACTGGAGGCAAGAAGTCAAGATCTACAGATACTGGAGACTTCTCCAGGGCTGTGTCTGCTTGCAAGCTTATCAGAGCAAAGCATATTGGTTCTTCAAGGGTTACTTTGGTGCTCTCAGGGTAGTGAAGCTGAGGCTCTTCCCTTTCCAGCTCGTTGTCATCCTTCATAATTAAATGAGGAGAGTAGCAGGTCAGAAGACAGAAATAACATGCTGAAATGGTGTTTAAAAAACGAGAAGAACAATATATATATATAAAATATATATATATAACCAACCAACCACCCCTCCCCGCCCTGACAAAAACCCAACAAAAATCCCCAAACAAACACTCACACACCTTTCCTCTGACTTTCATTCTATTCACACAGGTAAGTAGACCGTGTGCGTATCTCATTTTTTAAAATTTTATTTTATAATTTTCCCCCTCCACAGGCATTTACCAGAAAAAGTCAAAGACGATGTTCAGCTAAAGAATATGAGCGGGCAGTGGTTTTATGAAGCGAAGTCAAAGAGGCACAAAGATAAGATACACGGAGCAGATATTATTAGGGCCTCCATGCGACGGAAGCCTGCCACTCTTGGTAAGCATTTGGTTTATATTTTGTTTTGGAAAGGCTGGCTCTTACTTAGCGAACCTCAGACACTGTTGTCTGTGAAATACAATACCGTAAGCTTTCCTCTCCCCCAGTGTATTAAAGAGAGAATTCTGGGTGATGACTCTTCATAAGAGGGACTGGCTTGTGTTTATGTGTAGGACTAAAAGCTTCTGCACTCCTGGATTGCCTTCTTATTTCCATTTTTGAGGGTTTGTGAGCTACCCTGGAACGTGCAAAGAAACAGACTGAGGAGAAATGGCTCCTTACTATGGATTTCCAAGATTTTGTGTGCTCAGTTTGAGACCTCTGAGGCTTAATTTATATAATTTATATATTTTTTTTTTTTAGTTGTAAGGACACCAGAGGTACTTCAAGTTGGTTTGAAATGGTGGGCACCATGAGATAGCAGCTCTAACTGGTATCCTGTGACCACGTTATTTCTGAATGCACCCACCATCTCTCACATCATGATGAGTGCACTCAAATCATGTGTTAGAAACTTTACTTAAAGCCAACTGTGTCCATGTGCTGGGTAACAGTTGCAGACTGCGGTACAAAGAGGTAGGAGTATATAGTGTAAATTGAGATGCGTTGAGAAGCTTGGTGCTCACTTGATAATATTCAGAAACTTGTTTAGAAAAAACAGAATGTGGGAAGATAATGCATTATGTTTAATATCAGAAGCAAATCCAGTGTTTTGTTTGGAGAGAAATAAAACAAAAGAACAGAACATAAGAGCCGATCTACTGAACCAGACTAAAAATCTCATCTCCTGGAGGCTCCAAGGCCAGACCAGCCTGCAGCCAGTTGCACCTCAGATGTTTTGAAACAGAGGAGGCATTTCTGGATTATTTTTTCTCACATTAATTTGTTCAAGAAGTTCTGCAAAGCCAGGCGTCCAACATCCCCTGTGTTCTGTCTCGAGGCATTTTTAAATGAAGGCTTTTCACATAAGAAGTGTCCTTTTCCTTTTCTGGTTTTGAACTGATCACCATTAACGTCATCCCTGGGAGACAAGGTGAACAGTTGATCTATATTCACATAAGCAAATAGTATATAGGTTTTTATAGACTTATAATATAAATTCTATCATAAATCACTCAGCACCTGACTTTTTAATCTGAAAAGTCCCAGCCTATTTTATTTTTCTTCATTCAGGAAGTTACTTTTTCTCCTTAGAGAAATTGACCCCCATCCCTTCTTAACCTCCTCTAGTTCTACTAAACCCTTTTGACTTAGAAAGGCAAGACATATTATTCTCACAGATTGTCTGAAATTTTCAATCCTTATGCTTTAAAATTCTAATAAGGGATTTTACTGTGTGATAGTGAAGCGAGTAAGGTACTTCTATCAATTCTCTGAATGGGCTACAGCTTGCTACTTTCTGTAGGTTTTGTAACTACAATTTAGCCTTATTTTCCTGTGTCTAATCCTGCAGCCTTCTCAACTCCTATATTCCCAGAGATGAGTTTGGACAATGGCAGTTTAGTCAGTTTGAGGTTACTGTGTGATGGTTTTGGGTTTTTAAGTTAACAAGAAAAAGCCTGAAACAGAAAAGAATGTGAAAATTCTCAGGTATTTAGTGCAGTGTGGTTGTGGGTTTGGCTGGTTTTGGACTTGAAGGTTATGAAAATCAGTTGTAAAATTCTACCTAAATTTTACAGTAACATATAGTTTAAAGGAAAGTACTTAAAGCCGTGTTATCTTAAAGGAAAGTTAATTATTCCCAGTCTTATTACTTGAACAAAGGGGCGTGATAGTGCATTCAGAACTATGTGCAATGGCTTGGTTTCAATGACTCATTAGATATCAAGATATTTTTGCTTGCAATCATGAATAGCAAAAGTGAGAATACAAATCTTGCTTCTTTTTACACATTAAGGAATTCCTTATTTCTAAACTGTTGGAGAAGTACAAAAAGCAGTAGCTGAAGCAATGTTAACTAACATTGACTCTGAAAGGGGTTATCAGAATAGGATTCTGTCCCACCCTAAAAAGAAATGCAAATGTATTTGCATTTGTTGAATGAGTAGGGCTTGGTTTTGTGGTTGTATTTTTTTTCTTTGATATACACTTCTTAACTGGTGGTAATTGTACCCATAAAGGACTGGTCACCTGCTTAAATGACAGTTATGACCAATTTCCAATTTACTGCTGTAGGAAAAGAATAATTGACTTGATTAACTGAACTTCAACGTGTTTTCAGTTTCCTATGGTTTAATTGTTTATGTTTCCTCAGGCCACAAAGGTTGAATTTTCAATATTTATCCAGCTGCAAGAACTACAGGATCAGGCTTTATTAGGGTTGTTGTAGAAAACTTCTCTATTTAGGATCACTTTAAGGTCTAGAGAAGAAGTACCTGGAGTAGAAGAGTGAAGGACTCAGAGCAGTATGTGACGTTTCCATTGGTATTGAAAAAACTCATTCTTCAGAAGGCACCAGATTGGCTTCTGTACATAATTCAAGTATAGCGACTTCTGAAATAGCTGCAGGACCGAATGCAAATACTTGTATTTGCCTCTTAAGAAATCCGGTTTGAACATATGGGACACAACAATATTCTTGTTTCGTGTTTCAGCTGAAGTGAGTCAGAACAAATCAAACAAAGCAAAGAACAGCTGGGTGAGCAACATTAACAAAGAAGTCTTTGTGCCACCAGAACTACACAGCATTAAGGAACATCAAGAAGAACAACTAAAATCTAGTTCAAGGTAAGCTGTCTGTTTAATCACAGTTACTACTGGGACTGGTGAAACTTGTGAGCTTGAAGGTCCATCCAAAATATTGTACTTTCCTCTTATTTCAAAGATCATCAAATGTTTCCTCAGAATTGCCCAAGGAATCCATGCACGTGAAAAATTGACGAATTGTAGCCATGCGTTGTTCATGGTTCTTCATTCGAATGCAGAACAACTTCAGCTCACCTCTACAAGGAGAAAGGTGGCAATGGTGTCTGGAATGGTCCCACACACGTTCTCATGTCACAACTTAGTCTGGCTCCCAGCAGCGAGACCAGGATTTCCTGGTTGGAATGGCTGGCCACAATCAGTACTCCATAGCTGGTAACAGAGGGACAGTAACCTCTGCATCTCTTCACGCAATCACTCAATGAGACCAGATCGTTGATTCAACCTGAATTTTAAACTTGAATCATATGAAGAATCAGAGCCTGATAAATTTCTCTTTAGAATTTTCCAGATCTCTGGGTCCATAGTTTAAGACTTCTGAGACATTTTAAGGAGACAAAATGTATTTTAGGTGGAAAGACCTGCAGTATCTTTGGATACTTGCAGAAAATAAGTCAGATTCTACCGAGAAAAATACATGTCTTTCTGGAAGGCAGGAGCTTCCATTCAGAGTAAGACAGGACAGTAAGCTTGGGTCTGCATGCATGGCTGCAGTTGTTTCAGGAAAGCTGGATGATAAGTAATTTCTGGACTTTTTTGTATTCAATCACTCCATCTCAAGTTTGTAAACGTCCCAAATATCTCCATTTTGCTTTGAAAAATACTGAGTTGAGAGAAAGAGACGTGTTTTCTCTTTAAAATACCTATGTGTAGTAGTTCATTGGCTGTGTGAGGAGCTATCAAAAGCCTGTATTTGAGAAGGAAAGTGGTGATCTCTTAGTGAGGGTGACAGCAGGTGCAAATGTCTTTAAACAGCCAAGACTCCTCAACACCCTCAAGGAAACAAGAACCAGGGTGTAACACAGACAGCTATTGTTGGTGCTTTCAGTGGACAGAGTGAGCTGAGAGACAGAGTTACTGCTTGACTGTTTTACTTCTGGTTGTGCCATTGATCAACTCTCTAACCTTTCACTTTCTTGCCTGTCTTCTAAGTCCTTCTCTGTACGTCCTCTGTTTTTCCTTTGCAGCAAGGTTTGTCTCCTACTGTGCATTTATACGATATCTAGTAGCAGCTGAATCTTTCTCTTTCATGGTCTGCAAACTGGGCACACAAGTTCACGATGAACAGCACCAAAGGTTGGTGTAAGTCTTAACAAACAACTGTGGCTTGCATTACTGGTCTTTATCATTTATGTATAGTTATCAGTGAACTCGGAGGGGTGTTTGTCTTACCCACATCTGAAATTCTGCTGAAAAAGTCAAACTGCTTTGTTATAGGCTTCCCAAAAAATGAATTTGTACAGTAAGGATGTTAAAGGTCACTATTCACAAGAAAGAGCTTAGCTCCCCCTGCCCAATTTGGCTGATAATGCTGACAGAGTTGTTACTGAATGTAGTTTTTTTCTTACAGGTGGCTTTTACCTTCAGGGGGTTGTTATGGAGTTACTTCTTTGAAAACAGCACAAGACATGCTGCTGATTAGTACATCTTTTAGAAGATTTTGCCTGTCGTCTTGCGCATTAGGAAAAGATGATGATAATTTAAAAGAAGTACAGCCTTATAATGTTATTCTAACCATTACACAAATTGTGTGTCATTGATTGATACATTTCATAAACTGCCAGGGCAGCCTCTTCAAAAATATATAACATAACAAGGGTTAAGAACATGTAGACAGTTGTTCAGAATATGGCCAATTTGGCTGTGGTCTTTAACTTGAGGTGATTTATGACTTACTTCAGGTCACATCCATGTGAAGTTTAGTGATTATTATCCAGGACCCTCTCCTGCTATTTGCTCCAAATTGTGCCAGAAATTAATCAGCCTGTGTGCCTTGTTCATGTGTTCATAGTGCAAGGTCTTCCCCCTAAAGCAAGCGCACACAGTTCAGGATTGATGAAACAGTTGGAACTGGGTTTTGGAAAGTGATCTATAATATGTTGGTTGGACACTTGCATTTACTTTGCATAAATATTTGGTTAAATATCTCTGATTATTGGCTTCTAAAATGTGAAAATCTGAAGCAAGCAAACGTGGCAGGACTAGGGGCAAATCATTGCTTAAGAATTCAGTGTAAGATTATTTCACTGTGACTGAGACTAGTTCTACACAGCATTGCATATGGGAATTGCAGGAGGTGTCATTTGTTTCTAAAATACTCCTTTCTGTTCCCTTGATTCTGGGCTTTGAAAGACACCGATCTGACACAGCTGTGCCTGTTTCTGATGGTAGCAATGGATCAGGAATTGAGGGAAAACCCTGGGAAAGCAATAACCCTACCAGTTGGTAGACACTACAAACATTTTATTTGGTTGGTAGGATAGCAGAGGTGCAAGGAATTGTCTCCATTGACTCTTCCCCTTGCATGTAACAGGCTCAACATGGCTAGAACTAGGAGGATGAAAGAGAGCTCTGCAGTTTGGGCTTGTATTAAGTGAGTTTGCAGCTGCTGGTGTCCAAATGCTACATGTCATTCAGGTACTTGGACTTTTAAAACATTTTAAAGTGCTACTTCAGGGGTAGGTCTGTAGGAGTTTTGGGGTTTAGGTGGTGGTTTGCTTGGTCTTTTTCTTCCTCTAAGAGTGGGCTTCAGGCCAGCACTGGCTTGCAGGCTTTGCATAAAAGGAACAACTACAGGATTGGGACCAGAAGATACGTGATAACAAATTACCTGGACCTTTTTTGTTCTGGAGATCCTGTTCTTAAACCCAAACAATTCTTACTGAATGGACAGAAAGTTCAGTTCTGGTAGATCTGTGTTTGTAAACTGCTGAGGGTCAAATCCAGCCCTGGGGCCACTTCAACTGTCGTTGAGTCAGGGTGCTGCTATGTTAAATGGAACACAAATCAGCCCACAACTATGTTCTTAAAATTAGCATAGTGATCTTTATCCCCACACCCCAGATACCTAAATTCAGTAAGGAAACTATGAACATTTTTTTTTTCCTGGATGTTATATCACCATGGTACTTGTCTTGTATTCCATAGGCTTTACAGTCCAGGTGTGAGAAGTGTTTTTAAAGGTGTAACTTTGCACAGAATGAGTTTTCATAGGGTGACTCAGACTGTCAATATTACCTCTATTCAGTGATACCATCTGTCTATATGCTGAGTCTCAAAAAAAGGGCAATGTTAGGGGGTTTTCAGTTTCAAGTTGAGATTTTTAAGTTGTTTCCTTCCCTAGGCTAGAAAATACTCTTAACCTACCGCCTTAACAGGTGACAAGTGTGGGTCCCAGAGCTCTGCAAGGTGAAAATTTGCTTAAAAGCTGTAATTCTTAAAATCCCTGTAACTTTTCTGGAATAACAGGGCTGCTGGGATACCTAGATGAGGGTATCTTTATGGGGTGCCATTGCATTACACTGCCTTAACTCACCAGATTTTCTGCCCTCCAGAGTGAGCCCAGGAAAGCTTCTTTTTTGGAATGGGAGGCCGTTTCTGTCTGTATTGACAGTGCCTGCAAATCTATCACCCCTTTCTCCAGCTTTGCTTCTGCCTTCGCATTGCTGCCTCTTGGTTCCTGTCCAGTCCGGGTGGTGTTTGGGCCTTCATTGTGATTCTCAGCACTTTGTTTTGCTGAATTGCAGTGCAGGAATTCTTTTTAACCTGGGTGTATTTATCAACTTGGCTTCACGCACACTCTTAGATTAGTCTTGTGAATGCAGCGCATCTGGGAACTGTTCAGTTTTCCTATCTGTAAGGGCTGAGGGTCAACTCATATTTTCAGACCCTTTGTTGTAAAACGTGGTTACAGAATCCTGGGTGTGTTTTTTGTTACCTCCTGACCTGTAAAAACTGCACACTGAAGAATGTCTTATCAGTTTCTTGCAGCCCAGGGTATATACCAGTATTTTCCTTGTTTAAAATGAGGGAAAGGTTGAAGAATTCTTGACCTAGACCTTTAAAAAAAATAAAAATCATGTTTTCCTTGTTGGGTAAATGAGACACAAAGTGTAGGAGCATGCAGATGCTCATAAAATAAATCCCACAAACTCAAGAACTTATAAAAGCAAGAACACAAACTCCAAATCAGTAGAACAAAGTTTTTCTAAGTATATGCATTTTCAAACTTAATCGTAGTTCTAATACCTTTTTAAAAAACCAACAAAAGAAACAAAGAAAAGAAACTTATGTAGAATGATATTTTTGAAAAATAAAAGTTGCAATATTGAGCTCTTTGAGAACTAGAAAATTATTTCTTCCTATTTAGGATCAGAGAAGAATCAAAACAATTATCTGTTATACCTGGTATGTACATATAAGAGGCTGCTGCAGTTAGTGTTAAAATACAAGAACAGATTATTTGTTCACCCATGAGATGGTTTCCATTACAAGCTCAGTTTGTGAAGTGGTCGAGGGTTTTGATTGTGGGGTGACAATAAAACCCTGGCAGATGTATTGTTAACCTCCTCTCCTCCCTCCCTCCCCCTTCCCACTCAGGACAGGTAATCGGGAGGAAAAGGAGGACAGAGAGAAGAGAGTTGGAAAAATTAACAGTGTTTTACTAATGCTACTGATCAGAATAGAGAAGATAATACAAAATATACAAAACCAATCTTGAAAGTCTCAGCAACTGCAGAGCCGGCACCTGAAGTTCTGGACTGGACTCTGCAGCCAATCGGAGCTGGATTCAGTCTCTCACTAGGCCTCAGTTTGCAGGGGTGACTAGCAAGGCCCTCTCCTAATGTCGGCCATAAGCAAAAGGGAAAAAAGGGAAGGCACGAGATCCTCGTGATCTCCCACTTTTATATGAAGTATTCACGTGAATGGAATGTTATACACAGTTGGTCAGTTTCTTGGTCACCTGTTTCTCGTTGCTCCTCTTGCGAGATGTCCATCCATGCTTATCAATAACTTCGCATTCTATTGCTATGTTTACCAGAACGTGTATCTGGTTCTCCAGGAAAATGCAGCTAATATGAAGCTTTAGCTGACAGGCAAATTCACTGAAAGAGAAACTTGTTTTTTAACAAAACCAGGACAGAAGTTTGTATCCCTGTGCATTTGGAAAGATCTTTGGGTGAGGAGGCAGCTCCTGTTTGAACCCAGCACTTGGTGAAGCTGAGAGCTGTTTTCTTGTCCTGAGGTACCACATCTGCCCTCAAACACGTTGTCTCCTGGGTCTGCTACTTACCCATCAATATCTGAAAGTCTTTTCACCCACGCCAAAGATCATTGACCAAAGAAATACTCAGTTCTGGAGTTTCTTTGTACATCTATATGGGAAAAACCACAGGGGTTGCTTTCCTTCCTAGCCTGAGGTCATATTTCCTACCTGGAGAATATTCATTTTCCCTGCCTTGTTCTGTTTCTCCCGTCATATAATCATAGAATACTAGGGACTGGAAGGGACCTCGAAAGCTCATCCAGTCCAATCCCCCTGTTGGAGCAGGAACACCCAGATGACGTTACACAGGAAGGTGTCCAGGTGGTTTTGAATGTCTCCAGAGTAGGAGACTCCACAACCCCCCTGGGCAGCCTGTTCCAGACTCTGTCACCCTCACTGAGAAGAAGTTTCTTCTCAAGTTTAAGTGGAACCTCAAAATCATAAGTGGTCCCCAAAATCATAAGCATGTAAGTTGGTCAATGCCAGCGTTTTCTATATAAAGTTAAAATACTGAATGTGATTGTTATATGAAGACCATATTTAAATCCACATCTAACTTCAGTCTTCAAAAAACAAATTATTTTCATACCTAAGATATTTAGATGAACTTAAATGATAAAAATCTGTTTTGGGAAAAAAAACAAAAAAGCAACTACTCTTGCATCATTCTGCAAATAGTTGAAATATTTCTTGATGTAATGTAGGAGCTGTCTAGTCAGGATCACAAGTAATAACTTACTTATGCTATCAAGCCACAGCTTTTATAGATCTTAATTGAAAGAGAATAGCTAATAAGATGTATCTCTGTGGGGATGTGTTGTCATCTGTGGCTTGTCACATCTTTACTACAATGGTGATGGGGTTCCTCTGATTTTTCTCACTTGGACACTTTGCAAAACTCTATTTTTAGCAGATTTTTGGCACTTTCCTCCACTTTGGTTTTGGTCCTAGAAAGATAAATGTAGGACAAGAATGGAGACAAAAACACTGATGTTGTTTGGAGAGTGGGTACATTTATATAAAGCTTGCTCAAACATCTAAAAGATATTAAAAAATATGGTTTCTGTCATGCCAAGTAGAAGTTGTATTGAATTCTTCAACAGGCATCCCCGAGAAACTGATGGAACGACTTATCCTTGGTGCCATCTCAAGGCATATCAGGGATAAGAGGGTCATTAGGGGCAGTCAACATGGCTTCACCAAGGGGAAGTCGTGCTTGACCAACCTCATTGACTTTTATGAGGACATAACAAGACGGATGGATGATGGCAGAGCGGTGGATGTGGTCTACCTTGGCTTGAGTAAGGCATTGGACACATTCTCCCACAGCATCTTTATAGCTAAACTGAGGGAGTGCGGTCTGGATGAACAGGTAGTGAGGTGGACTGCTAACTGGCTGAAGGGAAGAAGCCAGAGAGTCGTGGTCAATGGGACGGAGTCTAGTTGGAGGCCAGTATCTGGTGCAGTGCCTCAGGGGTCAGTACTGGGGCCGGTATTATTCAATATATTAATAAATGGCTTGAATAATGGAACAGAGTGTACTATCAGCAAGTTTGCTGATGACACTAAGCTGGGAGGAGTGGCTGACACGCCAGAAGGCTGTGCTGCCATCCAGAGACCTGGACAGGCTGGAGAGTTGGGCAGGGAATAACCTGATGAAATTTAACAAGGGCAAGTGTAGAGTTTTGCATCTGGGCAGGAACAACCCCAGGTTCCAGTATAAGTTGGGGAATGACCTGTTAGAGAGAAGTCTAGGGGAAAGGGACCTGGGGGTCCTGGTGGACAGCAGGATGACCATGAGCCAGCACTGTGCCCTTGTGGCCAGGAAGCCAATGGTACCTGGGGTGTATTAGAAGGGGGCTGGTTAGTAGGTCAGAGAGGTTCTCCTGCCCCTCTACTCTGCCCTGGTGAGACCACACCTGGAATATTGTGTCCAGTTCTGGGCCCTCAGTTCCAGCAGGACAGGGAACTGCTGGAGAGGGTCCAGCGCAGGACAACAAAGATGCTGAAGGGAGTGGAGCATCTCCCATGTGAGGAAAGGCTGAGGGAGCTGGGGCTCTTTAGTTTGGAGAAGAGGAGACTGAGGGGTGACCTCATTAATGTTTACAAATATATAAAGGGTGAGTGTCACGAGGATGGAGCCAGGCTCTTCTCGGTGACAACCAACAGTAGGACAAGGGGTAATGGGTTCAAACTGGAACACAAGAGGTTCCACTTAAATTTGAGAAGAAACTTCTTCTCAGTGAGTGTGACAGACACTGGCCCAGGCTGCCCAGGAGGGTTGTGGAGTCTCCTTCTCTGCAAACATTCAGAACTCGCCTGGACACCTTCCTGTGTAACCTCATCTGGGTGTTCCTGCTCCAGCAGGGGCATTGGACTGGATGAGCTTTTGAGGTCCCTTCCGATCCCTGACATTCTGTCGTTCTGTGAGGCATATCCCCTTGCTATGGAAAGAAGCTGATGAGAGCAGGTTGAATAGAAAACTTTAGGTACCAAGAGGTTACATGTGAGTAGGAATAAATGAATTTTTGGCTTGCTTTTTCAAAAAGGATTAAAGTAATGCCCTGTTTGCTGAAGTTGTTATATGCTTTTTCATTGCAGTTCTAAGCCAATAATCTCTGTGTTAGACAAACCCGGGGAAAGAGCGCTGAAGGCAGCAGCCTCACCACTAAAGGTATGACTGCTTTTGAATGTAGCAGGAGTTATCCTTTACATTTTGTGCTTTGTGCTTCAGCGGTAAAGATAATTAAAGATTTGAGGAAGAAAGATAAGAAGCTGGAAAAAAAAAAGAGTGTGTTTTTGTTTTGGAAAGAGATAACGGAAACCGCTAAGGTTTGAGTGCTGTAGTGCTGTTACGGCTATAGACAGTGGCTGTCTCTGCTTGACATTGTTTCCAATGTCTTCAGCCACTACAAAAAAATGGTCTTGCTGTGTTCCAATATCTCCAAAGTCACAGAAGTAGAGATAAAACTATTTAACTTGCGTCAACTTGGGATTTTCAAGTGTCTTTAAGTGGTGGCTTATCTGTCCTGTTGGTGACATCAAAAAGAAAAAGAGGAGGCTTATCACTTGCACTTCTGATAGTTCCCTTGTTCTTATTACTTAGTTTGTCTTGTACCCAGTTTAAGGATTCTTTGCTGACTGAGTAGTGAGGCAGAGGAAATCACTACACGTTATCTCGTTTTGTCAAGACTGTACTGATATGAAAATTCAACTGCAATTATTATGTTCATTCCTTTTTTAGCAACGGAGAAATCCATTTAACTTCACTGCTTCAGGGGATAACTTGAACAGTGGGGAAGCAGAAAACAGACCAGCCATTCTACCTCAGCCATCAAATAAGGGTAAATATACTTATTTAGCATAACCATGAATTTCTTGGTGACATATATGAAATTATTTTTACTTTCATTGCTTCTTTTTGTAAGATATCAAAGCCTGTTTTATCTTAACTACTTCAAGTTATCAACTAGTTTGTTTCAAACCCCATATAAAACACGTGAATATAGTCAGGAAATGGCTGTTTATGTGACTAAATGGGTTTTGCTTCCTTTCTTGTACTCACAATTCTAGTCAGCACTCCTGAGAGGGCTGTTTGTCCCGGACGGCTGTTAAGAGAACAGAGAAATTTCCTTGATTTTGGCATAGATGTCTTTATGGCCTTTATGCTGCAGCTGGCTCAACAGAAGCAGCTTAACTCTCTTCAATCTTGATTTGTTTCTTTTGTTCACCCAGTTCTGTTTATTTTCGCATCCTCCCTTTCCTGCAGTATTCTCTGCAGGCAAGTAGCTGAGTGGTGATATATCACAATGCAGGCATTTGAAGTTGTAATTTACAGGCTCATATGTGCAGATTACTCTCCTGTCTTTGTTATGAAGCTTGCTAACAGGAAAAAGGAAGACTTGCACATTAGGAATAATAAAACCAAACCAAAATGTTTTCCTAGTGGGACAACATTTCTGCATTTTACTTTGTAAAATATGAATGTGGAAACAGCAACTTGCAGAAAACGAAAGAGGCTGTTTATGTTCTGAACCTGAAGAGGCGTTTGCGTATTCAAAAGCTGCCATTCCCTGCAAAGTTTGTCCTTTGCAGGAATAACACTGATCAAAAATTTGGTGGGCTTCCTATCTCTGGAATCACTGAATAGTTAATATTTGTAGAAAAAGAAATAACGGCAGGATTTTCATCTGTTAAAACTTCCAGTTACATACAAGTGAGATAAACACCTATGCTGAATTTCTGCCTGTGTTTTACTGCAGGTGTTTTTAGTAAACCAATATAATCACTGCATTCTAGATCTGCACTGTCATGCCCCTCTGTTTATGGAGATGAATGTCATGGAAACTCATGATTTGTTTTCTGTATATGTCTTACAGAAATTTTGTCACCCTCAAAAGAGAGCCAACCTAAACCAAACTCAGTAAATGATGAAACAGAGAAACACAAGAAGCCTTCTACAGAGCCTGCTGATGAATCACAGAAGGGACTAGTTAAGCGTCCTGTCCCAAAAGCTAGAAAATTAATTCACAAAGCAACAGATCCTGTGTCACAAAGAGAAGATCTTGTTCCAAAACCAGCCGAACGGACCGAGAGAATTAATGGTGTTGGAACACCACCCAGGGGCATTCTGAAGCGCAGCTCAAGTTCAAGTTCCACTGACTCGGAAGTTCGTGTTAGTCAGATGTTAGATGTTCAGAAGAAGAATGGTCTTCCTACTGCAACTATTTTTGAAGGAGAAGCTGAGAAGAACTCTCTTATGGAAGAAGCAGAAGACTCCACACAAATTTCACTGGAAAAACTAAAACAAGTGAGGTTCTCGTCTAGCACAGGCGAAGGAGAACCTCTGCAAAGCCCACGGCCACATCGCGGCAGAGAAAAAGGAGAGTTTGATTTGTTAGAATCTGACAAAATAAAGAGTAGTAGAAATGGCGCTATTAGAACAGATTCATTGGGGAATAAGCAAATTTCTGCTGTAAAGCCTTTGGGAACCCATTCATCAGCTTTACAAGTGAAACCGATAGATGGCTTACCATCAGTGTCCAGTCCTCGTGATGCTAATAGGACAGTCTTCCTGGCAGATGAAACCTTGCAGACGGAGACAGTTACTCCTAAGAAACTTGCAACTCCACGAAAGGCCTCCAGCAATATCCTGCCAAATAGCAATAATGAACTGAGTGTTGATGAGACACGTGAAAATAAAGCCAACAAATTCTTGAGCCAGGAATCAAAGTCACACAAAAACTTTACTGGTAAGAGGCTAATAGGAGTGAAGAACAGAATGCAGTAACGTGTAGCATGTCTTCATTAATGTTCGAATCACTTGTATCTAAGAATTAACAGCTAGGAAAAAGAGATAATAGGAATGTGTTACATACTGCAGAATTATATACAAAATCACTTTTTTGTATTTTAATGCTAAAATGTGGTCAGTATTTTTTAGATTATCTTTTGTTGGTATTCTTAAGAATTAACAATCAGATCAGAGCCTGGATAGGCACCTTTCTTGTGGATGGTGAAGGTGAAGTGGTGGCATTTGGATAAAATTCCTGTCATGAGGCCTGGTAGATCTTTCTGCGTGAGAACTGAAGAATCTGTACAGCTGTGGGCTGTCACTGGTAGTAACACAATTGTGACTTGGGGATTTGCTCGTAAGACTATACACAACTATGCTGGTTGTCCTTGTGTCCCTTGTGTCCTTGTGTCCCCTTGTCCATGTGTCCCCTTTCAGTTTAGCCATTTTCTTTAGAATGGGGATAACCATTCTTATCTACTGGCACCCTAAAAGTAATAAAGTAATATGTCTAATCTTCCAGGAGGATATCTCAGTGCAGGAATTTATTTTGCAGTTCATTGCCTGCAGTGTGGTTCTTTCCAAAAACATAAGGGCAGAGCACTCTTTTCCATGCTAACAGTTAAAAAATCTCTGTTTTGTTTTGGTTTTTGAGATAGGTCGAACATTTGTAGAGTTGTGTGTCTAATTCCTAACTCTGATAAGTTCATTTATGTTGTAGATCAACATCAGCTTTCTGCTAAGACAGAAACACATGAGGTGTCAAACACCAATTCTACAAGTCTTCAACAAGGTAAGCCTGATCTTGTTGAGGAGCACGATGCTAAAACCACTTTCAACCCTGACAAACATGCTGATGAACTCATGAAAGTGGCCGATGAATCTGTATCAAAAGTTTTAGATTGGTTTCAAAGAAGTTCTGGTACTGAAGATAAGAACCATGTACCAGCTAGATCCCAAGGCAGGGAACACACAGAAGTGGGCTTCTCAACCAGAACAGCAGCTCTTCCTACAGAACATGGTGGGCCTGGCCTGGATGGAAAAACAGAAGTTAAAGAAGAGCTACTGTTTGGACAGATTAAACAACAGAACAGCATTTCATCTACATCACTTATTTCAGAAGATACGCAACTGATAAAAGAGAGGATGAAACCTGAGAATGAGGAGAAACATGACGAATCACTAACTGAATTTGACTGTATTAGAGTTGAAGAAAAAGAAAGTGGTCCAGAAATCAAGCAACAAAATAAAAAATCAAATCTTGTGGAACATCAGGGACACAAGCTACTAACTCAGAAACGCAAATCAGAGAAGGCAATGCAAGAAAAAAGACGACTAAGGGAGATCAGAGCATTTTGGGAAGGGGATAAAACTATCCCTGGTCATAGAGAGAAAGAAATCAGTGTCAATACAAATGCATCAGGTAATGGTGTATTGAAGGGTCTCAGAGAAAGTGAGAAAATAAACCCAGCTGCAGTGTATCTACCTAGTGGATCGGATGATCAAAGCAAGAATATGTTAAGAAGTGCTGAACTAAGTTGTGCAAGCCAGGCTTTAAGAAATGAACATCAAAACTCTTTTGAGTTTGCAGCAGCCCATGCAGTTGAAAGGCCAGAAAGAACACTTCCATCTGACGGTGAAGTTCATGAATATGCAGAATTGCCAAAAGCCAGTAACTTGCAGCCAAGTGTTGGTGCCACTTCAGCTTCTCCCAAAATCAAAGACAAAGGTGAAAAGGAAACACCTAAAGGAAAACTTACCGCCTGTTCCCAGCAGAAGCCCAGCTTCCAGGTTTTGTCTTTAAAAGAAAAAATGAATGAGAAGTCCAAGAATCAAATTTCAGATCCTTCACAGTTCCAGAGTCTGAGAAACTTCTGGGATACCAGAGTTAAATTACAGAGTAACATTGATAGGGGAAGTGTTTCTTTGCCAAATAATACTAGTTTAAGAACCTATGAAAGAAAATCAAATGAAGATAAAAAAGGCAGAGATAATGTGAACAAGCAAGAGTTAATTCAACAACAAACCCAAACATCAGAGACAGAAAAAACCCAGAAACTAGATTCTGTGGTATGTGAACTGCCTCCAGGATCTCCTACCCTGAAAGGCCTCGATGTGATACGCATAAAAAATCCAGACTCTGTCCTGCTGGACAGAAAATCAGTTATCTCAAACCCCCAGCAAAAGATGGGTCTTCCAGAGCAAGAAGTTAAAGAATGTGCAGAAAAAGGTATTGTTTTATCAAAAGAACAACATGTTTCCTTGCAGTTACTCCAGTCACCTGGTGATAAAGATGCTTTAAAGGAGACAGCAGTAGATGATTGGGTATGTTTAGCTACAGAAAAAGTGGAGAACAAGGCTGCTCGGTTAGATATCAGTCTTCCTAAAGAGGAAGTTGCTGAAACTGTGGATAAGGTGGTTCTACCTAAAGCTGAGCTTGATGTATTTAAATTTGGCCTAAAGAAGTTAAAAGAGGAAGCCTTTGAGACGCCATCTAGCTTGAGCCTAAAAGAAAACATTTTGAAAGGGACAGCTTCTCACTCAAATCTGTGCAACATCTCTGAAAAAACAGAACAGAGCCATGATGCTTCTGCTGTTGATCAAGAAGAAGAAATAAGCAAAAGCACAGGGAAAGTGAATGTGCCATCAAAAGATGAGCATGAAAACAGAAAAAGCCTCAGGGAACTGATTAGGGAATTTGAACCTTTCCGTCTACGACATCGTATAGTAGACAAGGATGATACACTTGAGGGTTCTCAGAGGCCTCAAAATGGTTTGCAGAACCTGCTCAGAGAGAACTTTGCATCTCAACCTTCTGAATATAGAAGGGTGGGAATGAAAATATCCCATGACAAAAATAGTATATCACAAAGTAATTGTTGTGTAGAATCAACACACCAAGAAGATATCGGTCATCCTGAAGAGGTCAGAGAGACCACAGAAAGGTCTGTTGCTTCACCCAAGGTCAGTGGCTTGAGTTCTGCTTTAGAGAAGCTGCTCAAGGAGACCTCTGAAATGCCACCTCCTAAACCAAAGCGTGCCTTTAACACAGTACAGAGAGCTGCTGAGATGGAAATTAAAGGCATGACCTATAAGAATGATGGAGAGTTTCTACAGGAAGTTGGTGAGATCATAGAAAAGTCTGTTGCCCCATCCAGGGTCAGTGGCTTGAGTTCTGCTTTGGAGAAGCTGCTGAAGGAGGCCTCTGAAACACCACCTCCAAAACCAAAACGTGCCTTTAACACAGTACAGAGAACTGCTGAGACAGAAATTAAAAGCGTGACCTGTGAGCACGATGGAGACTTGCCACAGGAAACTTGTGAGACCATAGAAAAGTCTGTTGCCCCATCCAAGGTCAGTGGCTTGAGTTCTGCTTTGGAGAAGCTGCTGAAGGAGGTCTCTGAAATGCCACCTCCTAACCCAAAACAGGCTGAAGGCACAATACAGAGAACTGCTGAGAAGGAAAATAAAGGTACGACCTATGAGTATGATGAAGAGTTGCTGCAGGACATCACAGAGACCATAGAAAAGTCTGTTGCCCCATCCAAGGTCAGTAGCTTGAGTTCTGCTTTGGAGAAGCTGCTGAAGGAGGCCTCTGAAACATCATCATCTAAACCAAAACATGCTGTTAACACAGTACAGAGAACTGCTGAGATGGAAATTAAAAGCGTGACCTATGAGCATGATGGAGACTCACCACAGGACATCAGAGAGACCATAGAAAGATCTGCAGTGTCCAAGGCTGAATGTGGAGTGTTTGATGTTAATTTGCAGAAGCTCCTGAAAGAGGTCTCTGAAACAACAGCTTCTATACTGAAAAATATGGATAAGAAAATGCAAGGTAAAATACAGACTAGTCAAAGTGTGCGTGCTGCACACCAACAAGAGAGAGATCATCCTCAAGAAATACAAGAAACGGTAGAAAAAACTTCTGTTTCAAATATTGCAAAATTTGGTGAATTCAGGTGCTCTTTAGAAAATCTTATTCGAGAAGCATCTGAAATTTCATCTCCAATACCCAAAGAGTCACATAAACAAGAAAAGTTTGGGGATCTTATGTTTCCATCACAAAAAGAGACTCTACTTATGGCAATGTCACAGCCATATAACGCTTTCAGTAGCTACCATACGGAGATGAAGACAACTGACAAAGGGGGAGCTCCAGAACAAAATATCAGAACTTCAGTAAGTGAAACTGAAGATTCTGATTTTCCTAAAAGAAATGGAGCTATTAATAAGGTAGAAAAGCAAAACACAGCTCCAGTTCATCTCTCTCTCTTGCAAGGAGATACCAGTACGATTGTGATCAAGCCATTCAAGATAAATGAAAAAGGAAGGAGAGATGAAAGCACATCCTTGGATGACTCTGAAAATAATTCAGAATTTAAAGCACTGTTGGAATTCAGAAGAGCGAGCACACCACTTACAGATGGGAGCAACTCCCCCCAGCCAGGAGCAGCTCAACTCTCCTTAACGTTTCAGCGTGAGGATAATGATGAAGAGGAAGGGGATGGCTCCAATTTGGGATCCAAGTTTTCAGATGAAAACTCTGATTCCCTCTCTGGAACCCGAAGTTCAATCTGTGAGCCGTTTGATTTCTAAAATTCATGGTGCTGGGTTGTTAAATATGGCTGCAGTTTTTTTGGTAGCCGACTTAAAATATGACAATCAAAATCTGTGTGATACTTATTTTCTAATTGAATCCTTTGGATATTAGTTTGTGAAGGATGGCAAGAACCAATTAAGTCCTTTAATTGGAAAGTGTGTGACAAACACATGCTACACTTGGGTAAGCCTTTTTGGTAAGGGGAATTTAGCAGCATGAATGAATCCCATCAGTCTTCATGATTTAACCTTTTCTTCCTCCCCTCTGATATTGCCTTCAAATTAATAACATTGTAACACCCCAAACTTGGTATTTATTTTAAATATTCTGGATTAAAAGAGGAAAAAAAAATGGCTGACTGATTTCATTTTTTAGTTTGACCACTTAGTCTTCAAAGTTACATTCTTACGAGTGGAATGGCTGATTATAAAGACAATAACAGTACTCTGTGCTATTTAATTTAGCGTTGCTGCCTGTTGCACTACAAGTGGCCATATAAATGAAGCGGTCTGGTTACCAGGATTCTCATTATTTGGTTGAATGGCAGCTCTGGTCAACATACCGTGTATGACAGTCATTGAAGAGCTTAAGGCAAAGGAGATAATGTAGCCTTTTTAAATTGCTCCTGAGAGACTGGGAATGTTTTCTTCACCGGGAGATTCCGAGAAATGTCTGGAGTTTCCAGCACCTGCTAACTTAAGTGTTGAGCCTATTTTGAAAGTGAGATACCAACAGAGGTCAGTGAAAACTCAAGACAAATGAGGAAAAATGAAACCTGATTTGTTTTTACCCATAATGACAGTGTTGCTGCCTATAAGGCCTGGTTGCTCTGCTGATGGTGACAAGAGTCTAAAGTGGTTGTTGCTCAAGTGTTGAAACAAAGTGAATTTCACTGGGGAGAAAATACAGTGGACAAATTTACACAGAAAGAAAAACCAAAGCTATTACCTGTTTTATGCTGATTCACAACAAGATGGTTACAAAATGGTCTGAGTTTAACCCATGTTGTTCTTGGACAATTAAGACGATTAATACTTGCCCAAAGTTGCCTTATTGGTCAGTACAGACAGCGATACCTACACAGGGGAAATCAACCAACCCGCCTCTCTCCACTGACAGCCAAGAGAGTTAGAGAGTGAATGGATACTTAAAATTAGACACTTATTTTGTTTATTTTGTATTTTTGTTGAATGTTCGCTGTCTTTGTTAAAGGTCAAAATAGATTCTCATGAGAAATCGGTATTTGGTTTCTTAGTGACTTAAAATGGCATGTCTATGTGTGCAGTGTTCATGTGTTTTGTCTTGTAACAGGTTCAGAAGAAGAATTAAACCCTGTTTTGATGGCTTTGAAAAGGAGTGCAGATAGGAAAATGCCTTCCAAAAGTCTAGAGGACATTCCATCAGCCACCTCAAGTGAGCACAAAGCTTGTGTGTGTCTCCCATGACCCCCAGTTTGGCCTAACACGCTGTTCTTCCATACAGCTTTGCCAAATAGCTTTTTTGTCTTTGCTTCTGTATAAGCAGTGTGGGGTTTGTACTGTCAAACTGAATTCTTTCCTCATACGGTTTAGTTTTCAGTTCTTTGTGTTGATTTTCAAACAACACGGGTCTATGAAGCAGACCTCTTCCAAAAATGCACTGTGGTAATCAGTGATGAACTGTTTCTTGGATAGTTTTTCATAGGGAAAGTATTGGCAACTACACAAACCAGTAATGAGCAACAACTGACAGTGGAAGTACAAAAAATTCCTATTAGTTTAATAGTGTTTCACCTGTGTACTCTAGCAGTTAACATACCAAACCAACTGTAAGAGAATACAGTGAGACACCATTATGCTTGGAATTCATTCTTGACTTCCCTCTGTAGCCTCCTAAGATGATGATTATGATTTTTAATGATTATTCCTGTCTCCACCCCTGTTTTCCTGCTTATCTCATGTCTAATGGGGAAGACATAAACTGACCTTGTGTTGGTAGCAGTGTGGAGGTGTAGATGTTGAAATATGTTGGCTGTAGTTGGCAAATTACTCTTCTAATACAACTGACGCTATTGCTTGCTTCAGACTAGTTCTAGGTTTTAGGCTTGCACTAACACTGCAACAGCGCAGCGATAGAAACCGTGTCAACACCAGACTGCTGCTGGCATGTGGGCTTCAAGTAGTGTGTCAAGTACAAAGCATCTCTTGAATTTAACCATTCCCGTGGCTCTGCTGGTTTGTTTGGGGTTTTTTGTCCTCATTACTCTTAATTCTGTGATTACCACTGCCATCCGTTTTATCATACCAAACAGCTACATTTCTAACTGTGTGTTACTTTTTTCCTGCACAGATAAAGGAAAAGTAAATAATCCAAAGGAAGAATTAGCTCTTAGTGCTGAAGATGGTAAATATCTTTTGTGCCTGCATGGAAGCTCATTGTTTTTTCAATAGTCTCTGTTTGCTCACGAAGGAGTATTGAAACCAAGAATTATATTGTGATTTTAGACTTGATTAATTTCAGCATCACTGAAATGCTTTTGCAGAATTTTGTTGTGTTGTTTAATTCTTAAGGAATATATTCATGTCATGTCCTGCTATATCTGTAGAAACTCTGTGCCACCTACCAGTGTGTTATTTTGGCCTTTGGTCATTCAGCCCATGAAACAGTTACCGAAATAACTGAGAGCTTTGATCATTAGCTCAGTTGAAAGAGTTGGCCTAAGGAGATATTGAATTTATTTGTTCATCTGTTTCATTATAAGATGCAAAATGACTTTTACTCATGCAAAACACTGTTCAGAATACACCAGTTGAACAGGGGCAGCTCTTACAAGCCCTGTCTCCACTCAGCAAAGCAGAATTGCTCCAAGCAACAGATGAACTGCTAGATCAGTTACTGCTGATATATCATCAATACATTAGTGCATTACATGTGCCTTGCTGTTAAATTTTTCTCTGTGCCTTTAGAAATCCCAAAACTAAGCAAAATAAAAGCATACCTGTTCCAAGAACATGTCAAGATGAACACAATAGAAAACCATCAAATAACATTGAATATGGTGGAATATAACACACAATTCTTTCTTCACTGCATTGAAGCACTGCAGTTTTAAAAAAATAACTGTGCACAGTTGCACTTATTGTCATGTTTTAGGTGCTTAAAAGCATTTTGCATACTAGTGGCCTATAGTATAAATAGGATGATCATATCATAATAGGATGCACGCAATGTCCAGTAAATTAACAAGGCTCAAGTATGGTGCTGCACTTTGCTTTCAAATGGAGACCTCTGAAAGCGTGATATATTTTAGATATGGAATGTGTAGACACTTATCTGAAAAGGGTGGTGGTTTTTTGAGTTACATTTATTAACAGTGAAGTTTGGAGAAATGCCAAAGAGTCAAACCGATAGCTGTACAGACAGAATAAGGCAAGTTCTCTTGAAAATACTATTCATGATTTTTGCTTTGCTTAGCTTGTATACTCATGTTACCTTTGTTATGATCCAGCTCCTCAAAGGAGGGCAGTGATGCAAAACATAGAAACATATGGGGCCTGGGGAAGTCAAAAACTTCCCACATATAACATATATTATTGCTAATTATAACATTGCAAAGCTGTTTGTGTTACTGAATGACTCTTGTCAATACTGAGCAGGTCCGAAACCTGATCAGCATCAAGAGAGGAGTATAAATGCAGCAGGAAGTGAGTAGCAGGATTCTTCCAGCAGACCATGGAGAGTCTTCTCCACTGATATTTAAACTAATACATTTAAAACCCTTCTTTATTTAACAACTAACAAGTGACACATCTGGACTAGATACTTGCTCAATGAGGAAACTGCATCTACCTTCACACTGACGATAACTGATACGTTGAGAACTTTTTGAGCTTCAACAGCAAAAGCTGAACTTGCACCTTGTAAACAATCCCATTGTGTGCGCAGTGTTTCTTTTTACGCGGTAGATACGTGCCCCTCCGCCTGTTTGATGCTAAATAATTCTCTTTCATATGATATTCAGCGTTGGTGCATTTCAGTGTGTATCCAATCCAAAGATACAGAGCTTTAGTGCATTATTAAGTATAAGTGGGGTTAGAGAATGGAAAATTCTGAGAATTGAGGGCTTACCGCAAACTGGATTTTTGCAAGGCTAGCTTGTGCAAGTAGGTTTTGTGCAGTGAAAGAACATGGAAGTGAAGTTCAGTGGAGCTATACGAAAGTTGAAGAGATGTGCTGCAAAAAACTGCATAATTAATGAGATGTGAATCTTAGAAATAACCAGGAATGCTTAGAACTTCTTTGTTCATGACTAAAAATTGCTTGATTTACACAAATGTTCTTATTGTCATTAATTTGAGTAAATAAAAGAACAGAGCTTGGCTTCTTATCAAGAACTCAAATGACTTACCAAGAACTCTAATGTCAGTGATGATATGGTTAGTGCGTGGGTTGATTTACCCTTGTTCTAGGAAGAAAATCTGAATGGTAAACCGAAGATGTTTTCTTTATCACGTTTGATCAGAATTTACTTGCAGCACCCAGGCTTGTACATCTTGTCAAGCAATGTAAATGTTTCTGCTCCGGCCAGGCAAAGTTCTTTGGTCGGCATTATAGGAGATGTCAAAGTAGACCATCCTTCCTAATGACACCTTCTCTGAGTCCTAGTTGAGGGGGAGAGGAGGGGGAATCTTGCATCCAAGTTGTAAACTGGTTGTGCATGTGCATGTGTTCCATCTGAAGCTGTTTGTTTCTAACCACGTCCTCTACGGAATCTCACTGTTTCGATGCGCAAACTTATTTTTGAAACCTTTTGAATTGCTGCTCTTCAGTTTCCACAGTGCCTTCACAGCCCGAGCAGCTGTTTTCCAACCCTGAAAAACTCAAAGGACTGAGCAAGTCGGTACCATCGTTCCTACAGGAAGAGGCAAGTTCCATCTCTGAAATATTGTAACTAAAACTTTTGATTACTTTCGATTTTTGCATTTGCCCAGCAGCGCTTTCCAGGGTCTGCCAAGTCAGTTCACTATTGGACCACAGCATGGAGCTGAGCTTGTGCTGTAACAATCAGCAGATGATCCCAAACCTGTGGCTAATTAACCTTTCAAAAGCTTTAGGCCAGTAACTAGAGGTTTATTCTTACTGTACAGCTCAACGTACAGAGCGTGTTTTACCTAGGAGATGGAAGCACGGTGAATGCTCGCCGTTATTCCCAAAGGCAATCTCCGTCCTTAAACTAACAGGTCATTTTTTATCTTCAGCCAGTTAAAAAGCTTATTCCCTGGGGTTCTGAATGAAACAATCTGACGAATGCTTGAAAGCCAAAGGACTATATGTGATCAGTCCCGTCACGGCAGAAAGTGTTTAGGGATGGTTCATATTTATATTCTAAGAAATTGTCAGCACCTAAATCTGTTCATTCTCCCCCCACAAATTTATATTTAAAATTATGGTTAGTTCAATACTGCCTTGAGTTATCAAGCTCACAGAATGTATATCTATAAAAACAGTATGTATGTATATCATGTGCTGGTTCTGCCCTGGAGTTTGTCATCATTGACATACCATCTGGCCAATACAAAGCACAAAATTAATGAACAGATAATGTAAATCTGGTAGAAATAACAGGCTAGAAATAAGCATTGTCGACACTATGTAGTCATGGTGGTATTAACACTCATTTCTGTGTGTTAGCTCAGTGCTGGAATTATTTTTAAAATAATGAATTCTGATAATAACATACTTTATAATTAAAGAAGAAATACAAAGAAATCTATATCTTAGAGTATCTGTGTCTTTTCCTTCTGCTTTAAAGAGATAACAAGCTAAAAAAATTAAGGGTTCTCTACTTGTGAATAGTAACAGTATTCTTATTTAACATTTGGAATTAACTTCAAAAAACCAACAAACGAAACCCCACAAAAACCAAACCAACACATGTAGTGTGTTCTGCGGGCACACAGTCACCTCGCTGCTTGTTGTCTCTCAAATTCCAGACATCCCACAAAGCTTCTTGAGAAGAGCTCTGACTGTTCCTATCCAGGGAGCAAGCTCTGAGTAGATTAAGGAGAGGGTTGAAAGCGGAACTGGGTTCAATCCCATGTCTCTCCTGCTGACATGTTGTGTGGAGAGCAGCAAAAATGGTCTTAGGGAGCTTTATCTCCTTCCTCTACAAGAGGGCCGGGGTTATTCCTGTCTTTCAAAGAGTCCATGTAGCAGGACTGATTACCACAGTACTTAACAGCTACTTCACTCCCTAGATTTATTTTGGACAGTCCCAAATATATCTCTCCCAAACAGTTTTTCTCTCAAGGAGTCTTGCCCCAGGTAGGGTGGACATTAGTCAGCCCCTGCCTTTGGCTCTGAACTGGAGAACAATCCTGGCGGTGCAAACATGGCCAGAGAAGCCACAATCAATAAATCTCTATAAAGACTTCTTCAAAATGCTTATATGCTCGATATTTATTTCTATAAATATTCATTTTCTTAATGTGTGTAGAAATTGCTGTTTACTGGTTTTGCATCTGTTAATAGCAAATCTGTGCCAGCAGTTCAAAACTGTAGAAAGGAAGGGGGAAGCTGTGTGAATTTTTCACGGTGGAACACACCGGGGAGGTGATGGTTTCTCTGACAGCTTTGCAGAAGATGCCAAAGCACACGTGGGAAATAAAGCATCAGTTCTTTAGTACAGGGGAGACAGAATGGGGCTGTAAGCACATAACCTGATAATGACCAAGTAAACCAAAACTGCCTTTGCTCTTGCAAGAAAGGCGTTTTGCAAAAGCCATTCACCTCATCCAGTGCTGTTCTGCTGGGCATGTTACCATCCAGCTAATTGCCTTGAAGAGAGAGGCTACGGAATTGATGGTGTTTGCTATGTGACAGAAAGGGACTGGTAAAACACCTGAGCACTATCACTTGCATAGGCTAATGCAGGAGAGAGTGAAGTAGAGAAGTTGACTTTAATTGCCCCAATAAAGCTAACTTTGTACTTTTTTGTCGCATTGCTGGTTGCATTGCTGCTTTAAGAAAGTTTCAGTGTAGGTTTTCTATCAGAAAAATTAACTTACAGCTTTTTTTTAAGTTCATGGCCTAATTTAAGAAATATTAATTACTCATATTGTACTACAAGGGGATTTACATTCAGGTATTCACTGAGTCCCAATCTGCATTAAAATTGTTTGTTGTTTTTTAATGTTCCTCGTGACTGTAAAGACCCTACACAGACGTTTTCTGTGATGTTTTTGTAGAGCGATGACAGAGAGACAGATACAGCATCAGAAAGCAGTTCTTCCCTCCGCAGGATCAAGAAGAGTCCCAGCTCTCTAACCAATCTTAGCGGCTCTTCTGGCATGGCCTCCTTGTCCTCTGTATGTAAACCAAAGCCTTGTTTCAATGGCACTTTGCTTTTGCTAATCTCTTCGGTATTGTTTCAATATACATCTTATCTTTCCTCCCTTGGCATCTCTGTCTCCTCCTTTCCCTCTCTGTTATGTGAACCTTTGCATGGAATTGCCTAACAAAAAAAAAAAAAATCAAATAAAACTGGTTTTACTTTTCTCATTTTCTAAGAATATGTTGGAGCCTGTTCAGGACTCCACTGCGCAGCATTCTCTACAAACACTGAACAGAGAGATGTTTTTTACCCTAGCACCTCACATTTGTAGCTGAAAGTAGGGATTGATTTATGTAGAACAAATATTTAGAAAAGGAGAAGGGGGGTGGGGGAGAAATAAGTGAAAGGAAGAGACAGTATTTGTATTCTTTGCAGAGAGAGTGGTCAGGCATTGGAATGGCTGCCCAGGGAGGTGCTGGACTCACCGGCCCTGGAGGTTTTTAAACTGAGATTGGACATGGCACTTAGTGCCATGATCTAGTCAATGGACTGGAGTTGGACCAAGGGTTGGACTTGATGATCTCTGAGGTCTTTTCCAACCCAGTCGATCCTGTGATTCTGTATGTGAGGTGCATAATTAAGTCAGTGAACTTGCTAACCAAGAGTCATTAATTTATGCAGACTTACTGGGAAGAGAATTTTTTCGGAAAGGTATTGAGATTTAAAAAAATGTGTACATCCTTTTCTTTCTACCTGCGAAGGGTTTGATTTTCAAATATGTTGTGTTTAGGCACCTAATTCAACCACAGACTTTATCACTGATTTTTTTGCTGGTATTTTCAGAAGGCGTGTTCTCCTAAACTCTTAGGCTCTGCTTTCTGCAATGAAGATCAGCTGAAGAGATACAGAATTTCAAAGCTCTGATTACAAGCAATATCTGGATCTACAGCATCCTGTCACTTCATTTCTTCCATCTCAATGCAATAAAAACATTCCAGTTTTTTGTAGAAAACTTGGCCTAACACCTTTGTTTTATGAATAGCTTTATTTTGTTAATCTGCTTGCTGAGAACATTGTTTAATAATAACAAAATGCAATGGACATTACATCTAAAAGGACACAGTTGATTTTCCTTTTAATTGTCTGAATTCTAAACATAACTTTTACCCTAATCTGGTGAAATGCAAAAATCACACCAATTTTTCTCTTATTGTGTGATACAGGTGAGCGGAAGCCTAATGAGCATCTATAGTGCAGACTTTGGCAATGTCGATGTGAAGGGGAACATTCAGTTTGCTATTGATTATGTAGAACAGCTGAACGAGCTCCATGTTTTTATTTGCCAATGCAGAGACTTGGCAGTGGCAGATGTAAAGCGACAGCGTTCAGACCCGTAAGTACAGAGAATATATTTATTTCCCAATGGGAGCTTTTCTTTTAATGTGAAAATGAAAAGTGATGTTTTTTTCCGATCTCTATAACCTGTTGGAGTAAACAACCCAATAAATAAATGAAGAGGCTATAACACGCTTTACGTGGTTTTCCACTCTGAACTGGATGTAGAATTGCCACTGTAAATTGGTATGTATATTAACATGGGAGGCTCAAACTTTTAAGAATATGAAATTCTCTTTTAAAATTCAACTTTGGAGATGGTAAATCCTGCTTTGATAAGGTTTCAATAGGATTAGAGCCTATAAATATGATATCTAGGCATACTATAGTTAAATATTCTGTATTTGTATGCGTTGAGAAGACACTTGAACAGATTTCACCCCAGTAGAAGGAGGTTCATGTCCCACTTTGGGAACTATTATTATACTTTACCATTACTGTTCTACTTCTTAAATATAATGAGCTGAAAAACATAATGGCTAGTTAAGTGGATTTCTTTTAATTTATAAGCAAATACTTGTGTATTTTGTAAAGGAAGGTGGAAGGAGTGTTTCCTTGCTCTTCTTACCAGCCTGTTTAAATTTTAGGTATGTGAAGACCTACCTGCTTCCAGAGAAATACAAGCTGGGCAAACGGAAGACCTCTGTGAAAAAGAAAACTTTTAATCCAGTCTATAACGAAATACTGCGGGTATTTATCAAACTATTTCCAGACGTGAAATACTGCACACATGAAGTATAAGGAACCACAACTTTTAGGGTTGTTTTAACTGTTTTTTCCCCTCATTTTTTCCTCCTGGCAGTATAAAATTGAGAAGAGTCTCCTAAAGAACCAAAGCCTTAATATCTCTGTCTGGCACAACGACACCTTTGGGAGGAACAGCTTCCTTGGTGAAGTGGAGCTGGATTTAGGAACCTGGGACTGGAGTGATAAATGCAACAAGCAGATCAACTGGTTTCCGCTCAAACCAAGGGTAAGTTGCCAAGGGTGGATTAGCTGGTTTGTATTTTCTGCTGTGTAAGTGTAAATCCAAGTCATTTACTTAGGCCTAGTCTTGTGCGTTCTGTGGTTTTTGTGTTGGTTATAATCATAAATACCTCTTTAGTGGTAAAGAGAACAAACAGTTCTGAGGCTTCTATTAGTCTAGTAAGTAGCTCGCTGTTATAGTAGGGAAAACTTGCTCATAGTCCAAAGAACAGGAATTTCAAGGTATTTTTTCACTCATGTCATCTTGCTGCAACAGATACCTGAAGGCAAATGTTCCCTCAATATGAGGTAAACCTACTGAGAATATGGAGTAAGTGCAGCAACATTTTAATATCAGATGTAAAGATGACTTTGGTGTTTGGATGCCTCTTGTTAATGGGCTTCAACCAAAATCTAGTTCATTCCAAAATGAGCTCGTTCCAAAGTTTTATAATTTGTAAATCAAAACCAGAATACCATGGTAGGATAATGCAACTGATTTAAAAACTGCTCTGCATAGATAAATGTAACCAAATGTTAACAGGTGCCAGGTTCCATCTATAGATGGACCATGACCCTCTATGAAGAAGTGAAATATTCTTGTGCCTTTTTGCAAGATGAATGTTGTTGAGGCTGATTTTTGATCAAAACATTCCACCAGAAAAGAGTTTATTAAAGTTTATTATTTCTGTTGCACAAAGAGTAAGTTTCCTGTTTGAAAGAGCCTGTGTTCTAGTCCTAAGTAAGTGGAAAAGATGCCCTCTCAAAGCATTTTAGCCTCTCCTGGGTCTTATTTTCTGCTTCTGGAAGAGCTTTATATCTGAGGTGCTGTCAAGTGGTTAAACTTGCCCTAAAATCTCTCATGCCCTGTAAAGTGGGGGAAGACTAATGGATAAGGAAACAAGAATAAAAAAGTTGCTTCATGTAGCAGTGGAAAACTTTGCATTGTAAAACTCTGTGCATGAACTGCAAGGTTTAAGGGTTGTTTTTTTCCCTTCTTAAATTTTAGACTTCAACAATGGCTCCTGAACTAGAAAACAGAGGGGAAATGAAACTTGCTCTCCAGTATGTCCCACACCCTGTTGGAGGTATGCATTGCTGCTTTGCTTTGGTTTGCTTTTTTGTTTTTTTAGGATCCCTTTACAGATATATAAAGGGTGAGTGTCAGGAGGATGGAGCCAGGCTCTTCTCGGTGACAACCAGTGGTAGGACAAGGGGTAATGGGTACAAACTGGAACACAAAAGGTTCCACTTAATATGAGAAGAAACTTCTTCTCAGTGAGGGTGACAGACACTGGAACAGGCTGACCAGGGGGGTTGTGGAGTCTCCTGTGCAGACATTCAAAACCCGCCTGGACACCTTCCTGTGTAACCTCATCTGGGTGTTCCTGCTCTGACATGGGGATTGGACTGGATGAGCTTTCAAGGTCCCTTCCAATCCCTGACATTCTGTGATCTCTTGTTGTTTTTAATGTTACTGCAGAAGAAATGACCTCATTCTTATAATCTTGGATTTGTAATGCAGTCTGTGTGTGTAACAAAATTCTGTTTTCTCACTAACATTTTTAGGGATTATAAATCATCAGGCAGATACTGTGATATGCTATATAGACAATGTCAACACACTAAATTCAAGCAAAGTAGAAAATAGCAATAAGTATTTAGAATGCAGCAATTTATAGCAGTATGATCTGTTGGTTTAATCTTGTCTGACAACTGATAACTGGCTGCTCTGACAGTGAAGACAGGTCAGGTCTTCAATCCAGTCAGTTAATAAGAATCAAATATGTTAAGAGGACAAAAGAGCTTATTTGAAGGTACAAGCGGCAATAAATGCAAACATCACATAGACTGAAGAGAAGCTGATCTCTTTATCTAGGAGGCTTGGAAAGAGACCAGTAGCACCTATTTGTTTAGCCATAGCAGAACAAAAGTCACTGTAGGAATCCAGACATGATGTGATCTTGCGGTACTTTGATAGGATAAAAATTTCAGCATCAAGAGGGATGTTGACTTAAGATGTGCGATAATGAGAGTCTAGGCTGAATATCACCTCTGGAAATGGGCAAGAACTGCTGCATCATATAAATTACCTTTGGGAGGGATCTACAAGGCTTAATTAGAGGTATTGTTTCATTTATTTTTACAGGAAAGAAGGCTTCATCTACTGGTGAGGTGCACATCTGGGTAAAGGAATGTCGTGACCTTCCCCTCCTGAGAGGCAACAGGCTCAACTCTTTTGTTAAGTGGTAAGAACTGTGGTTGAAGTCATCACATGCGGTGGCCTTAAAATGCTACTGGCTGCAAGAGCATGGTTTAGCTTAGCAAATCATGGGAAGAGATAGAAGTGAGAAGCATAGTTGTATTTCTTCCTTCTTCCTTTCCACAAAAACACTAAAAACGTAAAGAGATGAGAATAACAAGATGGTTGGGAAAACTCCGCCGGCAACAGAGGTTTCAACGTCATTAGTGACAATACAGCAAATAAACTCTTTTGTGCCTCGTCCCCACCTGACTTCTCCTTCCCTTCCATCCTCTGAAGCACAAGGGTGGGTACACACCGCCAGTATTTCTTGGGACTGAGAATATGACCTTTTGAATTAGTCTCTATGATGCTAAAGCATCGCATCTTCAGTCACGTTCTAACGTTGAAAGGATGGTGTAATCAGTAGTTTTTTGTCTATTCACTATGTTTAATGCAGGTGATGCTGTGCTAGTGCAAACTGACAATGCTTTCTCTTTCCGAAGTACCATTCTTCCAGATACGAGCAGAAAAAGTCGCCAGAAAACAAGAACAGTGGCAAAAACCACAAACCCGGTATTCAACCACACCATGGTCTATGATGGCTTTAGACCAGAAGATCTGAGAGAAGCCTGTGTAGAACTCACAGTCTGGGACCACAACAAACTGGCCAACCACTTTCTGGGAGGTCTCAGGATAGGCCTTGGAACAGGTACTGGATAATCCTTAATTTACAAAATACAGTCTTTTCTTTTTTCCCCCCTCTTCCTTTCCATTTCTTCTCTTTCTCTAAAGATCACTGAACAGCCTTTCAGTTATTCATTTACTGAAGAGTTTTATTCAGTAACTTACCTATTCTTACCTATTCTTCAGCACAGATCTCGCCATGTAAATAACAGTAGTGTTATGTGGGTTAGGATGACTGACAAGGCGAAATATTGGAAGTATCTCCTTGTCTGCCCATACATTGTATCTGCTATTGTTTCAAGTACAAGAATATGCTATTCCTGTACCCAAAATCTTAATAACATCTTACAGACTTACACATGCAAAAACTAGGCGCATGGTGTAAAGACGGTATTGGGTGGAGATAAAAGGATAGATCAGGAACACATGGTAAGATTTGAAGACACTGGATAGGAAAACTTAAAAATGCAAACAAGTTATTAGCATAAAGGCAATATAAGATGTGCAGATAGAAGAACTGTATGTTTTCCGTATCATTACATTTGTCCCTTTCATTATCCTCTCTGGTCTGAGGGGAATCATAGAATCATTTCAGTTGGAAGAGACCCTCAGGATCATCAAGTCCAACCACTAAACCATGTCCCGAAGAACCTTATCTAAATGCCTTTTAAACATCTCCAGGGATGATGACTCCATTCCTGGAAGATGTTTGGAGTCTTTTCAAACAAATACAAGAAAAAAATTACTTTTTCCAAATAACTTGTTGCAGGGTTCACCAAAATAATCTCAAATACAAATTAGGATAGTAAATCTTAGTTTGAATTTTAGATTACCCAAAGTTGTATTTCAGTACAAAATCAGTGTCCTGTTTTATTCTTAAACCCTCTCGTCTGTTAATCATCTGTACATCTTTCTCCTTGGGACTGTGACAAAAAGGATAACAAGGAAAAAAAGCGTGGAGAAAGATGACAAAGCTTCCATGTGAAACTGTCCGTAATTGTATTTGAGAGAATCGTTCAAGTGTAAAAATGTAGAACTGGATCTTCAAAGCATTAGGTCAGCCACCTGAGGAGGTGAAGCTGGTTTAGAAGACAGGCAAATGGGGTTGTCTGCTCTCAACGCTGCAGCATATCAAGTGATTGATGTTTCTCTTAAAACTGACATTTTTCTAGGTAAAAGCTATGGAACTACAGTAGACTGGATGGATTCTACTTCTGATGAAACTGCCCTTTGGGAGAAGATGATGAACTCACCAAACACATGGATAGAAGACACACTACCTCTCAGGATGCTAATGGTTGCAAAATTGACGAAATAAGGTGGCTTTTTAATTGCTAGTGTCAAAAAGAAACCTTGGGAATGAAATTAAATGTGTGGGGGTGAAACTTGGAAGAGGAACACAGTAGCTTTTTGTACGGTCTCTGCTCCATTGCTGTTCTGGTTTTGTGCTGTCAAGTGTCACTTTGTATTTCAAATTAAACTTCTGCCTGCAGATTATTATGTAAATTTAAGGATTATTTTATGCTTACTCACTGAAAAAGACTTCAAGAAAGGAGGCACTCACAGAACTCAGTGGCAGAGGTAGCTGTGACACCTGGATGCTTGTGTTGCTGAACTGAAGTCTTGCTGATGCCTTAAATAATCTAAATTAAATAATCTAAATTACCAGGAAAAAAATAAAATCAACTCTTTCTGTACACTTCTAGGATTGCACATGAAGTGTTATTAATAAGGTTGCATTTTGTTCATGCTCATTAATACATGTCTGTATCCTTGTTAGGCCACATCACATCTCTCCAGTGAGAAAAATTAATATGAAGATTAATTTTTTTTAAGTTCCTTTATCTGTAGTTCTACTTTTCTAGGATATGAAAGTCACTTCCATGATGAATGCAGCATGCAAGAAGCGGTACTGTCGGTGTTGTATTCTGCGAGGGGCAGAGGACTGTTAGTTCCAATGTACTATAAAGAATCAGGGTTATCAGAAGTTTACTTATAAGCATTAATAGTCTTGCTAGTACACAAACCTTACTCATAAATGCAGGAGGCCTAGAGGTCAAACTTTTAACTTTTTTTTATTCAAATGCTACTCTAAAGGATCTAAACCTGCCAATTTTAGAGATGGCAAATATGTTGTTTGGGTATTTATTCTGTAAAGTGTACTCACCTGTATCTATTAGCTCAATTTATCTGTGATTCAGCGCCACCGTTAGGAGAACGCTGGGATTCTGGCCTTGGTTTAGCTTTGCAGCACAGGAAACAGGACTGGAATGTAGCACTTGCAGAAATGCATGCTGCTACAGGAAGATAAATGCATAAAATACAAAATGTATTACTTTTTTTTTTTAATAAAAGCAGTCTATTAAAGCTAAATAGGAATTCAGTGTTTATTAAAACCCAGTGGTTTGTCATCTATATAACAAAACGCAGACAGAAAACATTTCTGAAAATCAATGCACATCTATTTGCTCCAACTGTGTAGGTCTAGAAGCTGGTGAAATCTTGCACCTCAGGTAGAATAAAGAGGAGAAGGGGGCTCTTCACAGCTCCAACTAAGTTGTTTCACTTAAGCACAAAAATTTAAATACTACTTGGTATTTATTGCACACTATGAATGGAAAAAGGAACGGATGGTGCTATTCAGCCTGCTGGGGAAGCCGCTTTTTCTCTAAGCACCCAGGCAGTCTGTAGAGTTCACAAAAGCCAAAAGGAGTTGTCAGTCAGGATATCTTATTGCTTTGGGTGTTCTGGATGAGACTGGCAGCTGGTACAGATTCTGCTTTGCCAGATACATACAGAACATTGTTCTTGTATGACTAGGGAACAACGTGCGTACTACGCTTCAGAACAAGGGATTTGTAGTTAAATGGCAGAGTATTCTTAAATAGCCACTCCTAAAAGGGTTTGCTGGCAAGTGTCATCTCATCTGCTGTGTTCTATGCTGTATCAAATTTTGGTAGTTAAACTTGCCTACCATCAAAATATTTGGTTTGTGACAATGTCGATCTCCTTATCTGTTGGTCAAATAGAACACCTTGTATTTAACTGCTCTTGAACCACCCTACAGCCAGAAACAGCATTTTCTCATTATCTCAAGAGACACTGCTTAACGCTATGCTAAACAGATCAAAACACAGTTTTGATTTCAAAAAGCTACCTGAACATGAGCATTTACTTGTGCACTGCACTTGTAATTAATTAGTGTGATTAACTAGTATGACACAGCGGTATTACGTACTCATCTAGATTAACCAAGAAACTGAGCCAAGTAACAAAAGGGGCCTTTTAGCACAAAAGTTCAGTGCTCCTTCCTAATTTTTAAGACCTTTTTAATACCTGGAGACTATTACAGGTAAACTATAACAAACAATAAGGACAGTTGCCACCACAGACAAAAGGAGTCATCCTTGTGCGTCCACATTTACAGGAGGCCAGCAGAGGCATTCAGAGCACTGCCTTTGAGACGTATAATAGCACTTAACACCAGATGTTTTAAAGTTATTTTTCTCATTGTTAGTCTGCCATGGAGTCTGCATCAAGCTATAGATCTTCAACTTAAAGATTTTCAGCAGAGCTCTAGTAGCTGTGCTTATAGTTTTACTGTTTTACTGTTGTCATACCCAGTAAAAGTCAAGGCTGTCCTGGTGGGATGGACTTCAGAGGGGAAGATGACAAACCAACCTGCTTTGTTAGTGGAAAAAGTACTTTGATTACCCCATGCATGCTGTAGGATTTAATTATAGAGTAGAAACAGTGCAATTTCAGCTCCTGTTAAAGGATATTGTGTTGATTTATTAAAAGGTGCTTGAAAGGTAATGGCTACATCTAATCATGTAAAGCAGCAGGAACTCTGAATTGAAAATATCTAACTGAAGTCATGCAAAATTTACTTTTTAAAAAAGTTATTGTTTTTTTTTTAATATTCCTTTGAATGTGGTTCACATAATAAATACAGCTTTCCAGAAAATTCATAGTCATTCCTCTCTACAGTAGTATGTTCCAAGTTGATTATATGTTGATAGAGAAATGCAAGTGTATGAAGCTGATTAGGGCAAAAAGTTTCAAGAAAGTAGTTTCTTTGCTCTACAGTCAAAAGGAAAGGTTTCAGTCATCTATAACCAAACTTTAAATGTGTGTAGTTCATTACTAAGGGGCAGTTTGATAAATTAATATCTGTGCTTTGATTCTTAATTCCAGTTCTCTGTTATGACGAAGCAGCCATGCTCCTAGAATATCTTTATGTATAAAGAGAAACAAAGGGGAGAAACACAAGGCTTCCCTGCTTCTTTTTTCTCTGTTTCACTTTACCCGCTCATCTTTGGCTTTAGCCCAGATTGGGTGTTTTTTGGAGCACACATAAACATATATGTGCCTGTATGTGTTCCAAATAACACCATTTTCACTTCTGATAAACCAAGTGTTTTGAAATCCCAGCTCTCATGTTCTGTGTTCTGCAATTTCCCATTCCTGTTTCTACCTCCCATTTCTACAAGGAAGGCTCCAAACCTGAGCTGCTGCAGTAACTATTCTATTAAATCCTTTTCCATTCTATGATTCTACGAACTCACATCCCTCTGATTTTACCCATTTTGAAAGATCCTGTACTTGCCTTGTTTGCTTCGTATCCTTCACCCACATCACTCACTCCTCTTTGCTTCGTGTCCTTTTCCAGTGGAGTCAAAAAACATGCACCAACTTTTTCCTTCCAGCTACATTCATTTTTTCCTTTTCTATCGTATTTTCTTTAACTGCCCTTGCCCTGAACAACTTGTGACTTTATTCAGCTGGAATAAATACCCAGATTTGGTACCTTCAGCATGTTCTGAGAAGGTCAGAGCCTGCCCTTGGGATCTCCTCTGGCACAAGCCAAGACAGGGGCGTTCTTCAGACTTGTGAAAATCCTCTTTCCTTTCCCAAATCTGAAGTGTCGGCAGTGTTTGTTTGTTAAAAAAGCTTCCCAGCTCCTTCAGCCACACTGCCAGACAAAGACATGAGCCCTGGGCTGACTGAATTCAGCTTCTTATCTCCACGAGACAGTAAACCCTGCAGCAGGAGTGACAGCAAAGGGCCAGGGGAAAGAAAACACCTGGTAAGAAAACACTTTCCTCCTATTAAACCCTGCTTTTCACTGTGTTTCCACTGAACAGCCTCAACCTTTCAGTCCATCCCCCTCTCCTCTGTTTTTCCAAATGTTTTGGCAGGATCCAAGGTAGCTGCAGCAGCAGGAACTGCAAGACAGTGGTAGTGTCCCAACCAATGGTCACCGCTGTGCAGCTCTGAAATGCTCCATGCTCTACAGGCATGAATTTACTTTGGCTATATGTTATTTTTCATCCTTCCTTTAAGGTGGCTCCTTCCCATGTCTTATCTTCTCCAGTCAAAGCCCAGGAATTCACAAAATGTGGTTCTCAACACGCTGTTTAATGTGCTGCGTAGTTCCAGATGTGTCTAAATCAAGAACTTGTAGATCAGTTTTAGGCTGACTTTTCATATGTCTTGGTAGCACACTGTATGATTAAGCACCAACAACCATTTTGGACCCAATGTAATACAAACATTTCCCTTATTTTCTCATGAGGAACTAGACTTTTAAAACTACATACCTAAAATAATGCAGCAAATCAGTGTCAAAACTCAAATGATGAACCACTTCTCCAGGCACAAAGTCTTTATATCACAGGGTATTCAGTAATTATTAGCATTGTATAGATCTTTTATTCATAAATCTCTAAGCATGGGATAAAGCCATTCAGTTATTTTTATGGAACAATATACTATTCAAATTGCATAAGTCAATTAGAAGTTGATGTAACTCTCCATGTTTTACTTGCATTTATAATACCAAATCTGTAGGAGAAAATAAAGGCAGAGGAAAATGATTGCTTAAGGAATTATTTACAGCTTTATCACTTGCAAGCTTTTTACTTAAATATAATAGTACTTCTTGTAGCTACAACAACAGCGCTTTGAGAAGAATAATTAGCAAAGCTACTAATCAGCAAATGAATAGGCTTGCATAAATACTAAGCCACAATTCTTTGCGTTTGCATTCTCTGGACTTCCAGAAGAACTCCTGCAGCTTCTGGCAGTGGTGGTGGCCACGTAACCATTGGGTACCGTTTAATTATGCTGAATGTCACTAAAAAAAGGCAATCACTGTAAAATTTTGTCTCATCTTCGCGTGAGACAGGGGCTCCGTGGCTCAGGATGAGAGAGAGGTGGGGATGGCCAACCCCAGAAGTGACCCAGAGATGGACAAAGGCATGGAAGATCTGACAAAAGGCCTGGAGGAACTCTCTGAGAGCCCCGAAGAGAAGAGCAAGAGGGCTCTGCTGCATTCACACCTGGAACAGCAGCATCACCTCATCTGTATACTGAAGAAAAAAGCAGACGATGCACGCAAACGCTGCAGAGGCCTGGAGCAGCTCAACGTGGAGCTGGAGAACCTGAGGACAGAAGATGCTGTGAAAATGAAAAGCCAGATGCAACGGATTCAGTATTTGGAGAAGTGTTTCATGGATCTGGCCAAAAGCCATGAGCAAATGGTCCAGTTCAAGAATGAACACAGAAAACAGCATATGCAGCTGTGGGAGGAGAATAAGTGCCTGTGGCAGGAGAATGAGAAGCTCTTCAGCCAGGCTGGGAGGGAGAAGGAAGCCAAAGTGCTCCAGCTTGCTGCCCAGCCCGGAAAGCTCTTGCAGCAGGTTGAGTCCTTACAGAAAAATATGTGCTTACGAGAGTCGCAGAGCCCAGGAGCGAGAAAATGAGCTGCTGGAAGCTCAGAACCAGCAAGCAAGTGCCTAATGGCTGGGAAGTTGATTTCCTAAAAAAACAGGTACAAAACCTCAAGAGAAGCACCAACAAACTCTTGCATGGGTTGAGCAGGCACAAAGTCAGCAGAGGGCTTGGGGCAGCAAGCTGCAAGCCAAGCTGGAGAGGGCAAACGAGAAGGAGCGACTCCTGAGCCTGGCCATGGAGAGGGGCAAGGCTCTGCAAGATAAGCATCAGGAAACTCGGCAGCTGGGGAAGAAGCTGGAGACGGCAGAACAAGCCAGGCAGAGAGCAGGAAAGTGCCTCAGCGGACAATGATCCAAAGGTCCAAGAGCTCCAACAACAGCTGGAAAGCAGCAAGCGGGCTCACCACGAGCTCTCGCTGTAGCTTGATGCTTACAGCAAGCACAGCACAGGTTTATTGACTAAAGAAAAAGCGCTGAACGTCAAACTCCATCATTTTATTGCATAACTGCAGCTTTCTGTTCTGTTCTCGGCTCGGCAGGTGCCTCTATTACAACACACTACTGTGTTTTGTTCCTCTCTATAAGACCGTGTCACGAAGGCACCCCAAAGTCAGTTTAGATGGACAGCAGGGTCCAAAACAAATTTTTATTCGGTAAAGAAAGTCCAGCAGTGGAAGAAAGTCCAACCGGTGGAAGACGGGGTTTTAGCTCTCCAATAGTGACATAAATACAGGTTCGAGCATCAGTCGAGTTAATTATTAAAGGTGCAGCAAATAATAACAATGGAGATCCACGGTGTGCATACACATGGCTCACCAAAAACAATGCCAGAGCCGTCCCTAACTCCAGGAAAAGTATACGCTTGCCTGAATCTGGCAAGGAATTATTAAAGAAAATACACATGCTTATATTTAAGCATGGAATAAGCACCTGCGATCCTGCGAGGAATTATTAAAGAAAATTTTATCACTCACCCACGTGGCTCAGTGGGGGGAATCCTGGTCCCAGATTACCTTAGGCAGCCATCCTGCCTAAGGGGGAGGGCTCTCGGCCGCACACTTTGGCCCGAGCTCCAAGAGGTCCGCACAACCGGCGGCTGACCTCGTCGGGGGTCCCGTTTATATAGCTTTGTCAGATCTGACTGTAGACATACCAGAAGCTTCTCTGCACCCCCACTCTGGCTGTGGGGTGTCCTGAAGCTTCTAAGCACCCCCACTCTGGCTGTGGGCGTCCAGTGGCTCCTTGGCACCTCTGCACCCCCTCTTCCTCTCTCTTAATGACCCTGATCAGCGGGTTCTGGGGTTAAAACAAAAAAAGCTGTTAACCCCATTGCAGGAGAGGGGCAGGTGGGAGATGTGTCTGCACCTTCCATATCGAAGGAAGGGAGGGGGAAAGAAGGGGTGTGCATCTGCCACAGACCGTCTTCTGATTTCTCTGTTATTTACCAGTTAACATCCTCCTCCAAGGACTGTTCTGTAGCCTCTTTCTTTGTTAGACTTTTATGTAAGATCTACACTGTTAAATTTGAACAGGGATTGTTGCACTAGTCAAACCTGCAATATGAAAGATGAGGGTGGGAAATCAAAGTTTCAATTTATTTGGTCCTAACCTTTGCTGTAACAAAGGTTTTAATTTTTTAAAGTTAAAACCACATTATTTTCCAAGATGGACAAATGCTCAAACCCTGAGTCTTATGTGTTTGATTCTCCCTTGAAGTTCAACAGAGGTTGACCATTTAAGAGGTAACACCAAAGCTCCACGAAAGAAATCCCACCTTGCAGTGTCTATGTCAGGAACAGCCATGATTCAGCAACTTAACAGGTCAAAACTAATATCACACAAGAGATGGTATTCAAACAAATTATTGTGTATAGTTGTCCAGTAGTCTTGTGGGTTTCTACAGTTGTTTCAGTCTTATTTAATATTATGTCACTGTTCAGCTCAAATAAATTGACAGGTCTTTGGAGTGATTTCAATAATCTTTGAAACAGGTTGAGGTTCTAGATGCTCCACCAGTTTAAGTGTTTTCTGTTTTTTCGGTGTTTCCTGTAAAAAGCAGTGATGCACAAAATGGAAGGGTGTATGTCTGGCAGTTTTTGGACAAAAATCTTCCCCTTACCTGTCAGCACTGTGGGACAGAGGCATCCTCCTCTCTCTTGCCTTTCTCCCAGCAAAGGAGATTTTTGGCTGCTGAATTACAGCTCCTGCTCTTTAAGTCTCCAACAAAATACCCCATGATAGGCCAAATGGCATCATCCCCCACCTGGGCTGTAGGCAGCTGCTTCAAGAGCTCTCCAAGTTCTTTCCCATGTGTGTAAGTCACGGGGTGACGCAATGCTGTGCCCAGTTGTTCAGGCAGCTCTCAGTTCTGAGCGTCTACGAAGCTGCAGCACCATGTCAAACTTCGTAACTCAAGCCCCATGCTCAGAAACGGCCAGAAGATCCTGCAGCTTGTGACAAGTTCATCTGAAGGACTTAACAAAGCAGACGTGTTTTACAAGGAAGTAGTAACTATCACCAGACTTGTCTTCTGAACTTCTCCAGACTCTCCTTGAACCCGCACAGTGCCAGATGAGAAGTTCTGCTCTACTCCGTCCTGCACGACAAACCACAGCCTTCCCTTTGACCTGGCTCCTGTGTGGTTCCACACCAGTTTTATGGACCACAGCCTCCTGCTTTTCGACTGCCTTTTTTCCCCTGATGGGCCCACCCTGCATGCAAGTTAAATTAATCTAAATGCAGGCATCTGCAGTGTCAACAGCAACTGACCCAGACTACGTACTAGGCCCATGTTCTGAGAGGAAGGAACACAGTAGGACTTGAGTTGGCTGCTCTAATTACTAATAGTTGATAGGAAGTGAGGACTGCCCATTTTCCTCTGGTGACTACACCAGCATTTAAAACCAGGTACCTAAACAGTCTAAATCTGGGCTGGGGTCACCCACTCACTGTGACAGAACAGCCCCACACACCTCCAGCCCAGCCCCTGCTGCCCTCAGGCAGGAAAATCCCCAAAACACTGCCAGCCCCATGGGGCATCCCCGTTCCCCAGCTGAATCTGTGGGTGAGAGACCCCAACACCTCCTCATCTCCCCCACACACACCTCCCCACATACACTCCTCACCCCTCACAGAATCACACAATGTCCTGAGCAGGATCCCACAAGGATCATCAAGTCCAACTCCTGTCCCTGCACAGGACAACCCCACAGTTCACATCGTGTGTCTGAGGACGTTGTCCAGTCTCTTCTTGAACACTGTCAGGCTTGGGGCCGTGACACCTCCCTGGGGAGCCTGTTCAGTGTCCAGCACCCTCTGGGGGAAGAACCTTTTTCTCATGTCCAACCTAAATCTCCCCTGGCACATCTTCCTGCCATTCCCTCAGATTCTGCCACCGGTCACCAGAGTGAAGAGCTGAGCGCCTGCCCCTCCTCCTCCCCTTGTGAGGAAGCTGTAGGCGCCATGAGCTCTCCCCTCAGTCTCTTCTTTGCCAGGCTGAACAAACCAAGTGACTTCAGCCGCTCCTCACACGGCTTCCCCTCCAAACCCTTCACCGACTCTCAGCCCCCGTTACAGCCCCGCACACCCCCTTGCCCACCCCCATAATCTCCCCTCAGCCGCCGCCGCCGTTTCCCGCGCGCGGGCGCAGCCGCGCGGCGCCCCCTCCCCTCCCGCTCCCCCCGCTCTGAGGGCGCCGCTTCCCGACAGGCACCGCGGCGGGAGCGCCGGGCCGCAGCCTCGCGCCGCTCTCCTCAGGCTCGGCTCGGTCCGGTCCCGGCCCGCCCGGTGCCGCCGCCCGCCCGCCGCCATGCGCCACAGCCTCACCCAGCTGCTGGCGGCCTCCTCCGGCGGAGCCAGCCCCTCGGGCGCCGTGTGGCCGCTGGCCGGCGCGGGGCAGGCCCCGAGAGGGCGGGATGGCGGCGGGGAAGGGGATCCGGGCCCCGCGCGGCCCAAACAACAGCAGCCGCCGCGGCGGGAGGAGAAGGAGCCGGAGACGCCCGGGGTCCCGCTGGAGGTGTGGGAGCAAGAGGACTGGTTCCCGGGGCTGGAGCTGGGAGACCTGTTGGAGGCGGCCCGGCCGGACTGGGACCTGGACGCGGAACTGAGCGGCTGTTTCTGTGGGGAACCGGAGCCGCTGCCCCCGCCGGGCCAGGGCCAGCGGCCGGCGGCGCCCGGGCGGCGGAGCGGCGGGACCGGCAGCCGGCTGAAAGCGGCGGCGGCGGCGCGGCTGAACCGGCTGAAGAAGAAGCAGTACGTGCTGGGGCTGGAGAGCCGCCTCCAGGGCCTGGCTGCCGAGAACCGCCAGCTCCGGGACCGCAACCGCGGCCTGAGCCGCCGCTTGCGAGAGCTGGAGCGGGAGAGCAGTTACCTGCGGGCCGTGCTGGCGAACCAGAGCGCCCTGGGCCAGCTCCTCAGCCGCCTGGCCGGGATCCGCGCCGGCGGGCTGCAGCTCAGCACCAGCCTCTTCAGGGACACGGGCGGCCCCCGCCTCCAGCAGCACCTCCAGCAGCACCTCCAGCCCGCCGGTGAGAGCAGCGACCACGACTACGCCTTGCCCAGCGCCCGGCCCGCCGGCCCGGAGGAGGCGGCGGAGCCGGAGGAGGAGTGGGTGTCCCCCGGCGGGATCTGCCTCCACGTGGACCGGGATCAGGTGTCGGTGGAGTTCTGCTCCATCTGTGCTCGGCGAGCGGCGGCCTCCTTCAAAATGTAGGGTCAAGTACCTGCTGCAAGTACTCGTGGGGTTCTCGTCCCTATAGGGGGGGCCTCGCGTCGTGGTGGAGGAAGCAGGCGATGGTGCGGAGGAAAGAAAAAATAATAATAAAAAAAAAGTACAGTGGTGATGGGGTGGTATTGGGGGAGATGCAGAGGAGGGGAACCTGGCGCTTAAGTGGCCAGAGTGACAAAAAAATATCTGTCGAACGGCACATTGGGAGCCCGGTGGTGGCCTTGGTTAAAGGTCATGTACACCTGGCGTGTGGATTGTAGCGGTCTGAGCCTGTTTGTTGGGAGAGTCGTGCAGAGCCGCGTACAGCAGTGCGATAATTGTCGTGCAAACTGACACGCGCGTGTACACGCAGAGGTGCCGCCAGAGCCCGTTTGCAGCGCTTGGGTGGAAAGATCATGCCGACCTGATGCATGAAGGTGTGCTCGGTTCCGCTTCGCAGTTGCCCGTAAAAGATAACGCTGACTACCCGGTCTTGAGTCAGATAATGTCTAGCCTGCTTATCCTGAGGAGCTGAAAAATGCTTGCTTAGAAAACCAAATCAAAAACTTCATTAAGACATCGTCACTGGACAGACTTAAGAAAAAAAAATAGTAATGATCGGCAAAAGAAAGCATGCATATGAAATTGTACTGCATCTCAGTTATACATTACTATTAAAACCTCTCTGACAGTTTCTCTTTTAGGTGCTTGCCCTGCCAGGCTCCGTTGTGTAGGGGTTAAAGAACAGTCGTTTTCCACCTCGCAACCTGGTAAGGATCAATATATTCCCATAATGCGGTATCAGACAGTTTGCTTTGCTTATGCCAGTCTCTTGTGGTGACTGGTTCAGGAAGTGATTTCTCTGGTCCTTGGCCTACTCTGCCAAAATGTTTCTAGCTCTGGATGATAACTAACAGTGAAAATTACAATCATGTCATTCTAATTAGCTGTTTTCCCCTTCTCCTTTTTTAAAATTAATATGCTCATAGTAGCAAATACATGAGCTATGTTTTGAATTAAAAAATTAATGCTTATGCCATTTGAAATAGGAATTTTCCATTGAACTAAATATCTGATGAGCTGAAAAGGGAAAATATGCTAATAAGTGGAATGTGACATTTACAGACTTTTATCATAGGGCACTGTCCCAAAAGTGTAAGTAAATTTCTTTTTAAATGGGAAAAAAAATAGAATTTGTGACCTGTTGGTTTAAAATACTGTCTAGTGTTAGGGATGCACGGTACCTTTAAAAAGTCTTTCTCTAGCTTGCTCTAATTCATGGCGCAGAGTTTTGCCTGATTAAATGAAACCTGAACAGTGGTTATATCTGTACAGTGGAATCCTAATGCAGAGGAGTCACTTTTTTTTTGCATGGACCTCTAACGAGAATTGCGGTTTGAAGAATGCAGTGCATCGAAGTAACTCGTTACTTTAGCTTCCCATAAGTAATCTCTATGCCCATGCACACTGAAATTCCTGTTACTTCAATGTAGTTTTAAATTCTAAAGATACTGCATGTATATGCATGTGCTTAATTTTACTGTAGAGTTCTTATTTTAGCCTCTTACAGTATCCAGAAATCTATACCTTTATATAATTAGGCACAGTTTGGAGACGAGCAAATTACATATCTTGAGGCTAATGATTTGAAAAATGCTCCATAATTAACTGAGATAGGAGGAAAAATAGTTTGCCAAACAATAGCGTGTGTTTTCTTGTACTAGGCAGTGTTTCTCTCTATCACAAAAATGAGTGGGTTGTTTTTTCAGTTGTATTATAACATTTAGGTTGTTTATATGTATGTCAGTTGGGGGAAGAAGGATTGTGAAAATGATAACATGTAAAGTGAGGTTTCACAAAGAATAGATTTTCCTAAACCAGTTTTATTTAGTAACTTTAAAAAAAGATTCTATTTAGTGTTTTTTGAAGTCTTGTTTCTTAAAGCCTTAAATTTTGGGTTTAAGGCTAAAGAGAAGGTGAAAGCGTTTTCTCCTAGTCATTTGTTTTGTTGGTGCTAGACCCAATCAAGTGTTCATCAATATAAGACGAGTTTGATTCTTTGTGAAACATCACTGTGTGAAAAAGTATATGTGTATTTAGCATCCTTGTTTTTCTTTATGCTAAAGTGGATTCAGCTGTGTTGGGGCAGAAGAGACGGGACCAGCTGCTGGCCACATTTCCTGCTTTATTTTAAAAGGTAGTATCAGAAATGAGAATAAAGAGGTAACAGGGCTTTTGCTGTCTTTGGTTTAAAAAAAAAAGTTGAATGCTGGTATCATTTACTGTCATCCAAGATGATGTTTTTAAAAGACAATGTCTTATCAAACAGGTTTTACTCCACTGTATGCAGAATTCCAGCCGTTCAGAGTATATTACCAGCACAAAAGAGAATCAGTGGGGTCTGTGTTACCTTACACCTCTGTGGTGGCATCAACAGGACTGTTCAAAGTTTCAGTCTTGGGTTGGGTAACCCCGCGTTAACTGACGGGTTATACCAGTGCCCCAGGGGTCAGAGTTAACCATCCCGACCTGTACTGACTGATACGCAAAATGGAAATAATTGAGTTAAATTCAACCCAGGCTCAGTCTGCCTAGCACAGACTTCGTGAACATCCTTTATTTTGAAGTTTAACATGCTTGATGAAAAGCTAAACACTAATGTAGCAAGTATGGGATGTTACGATGGCATTTTTACAGTTACTTCAGTGCAGAAGTGTTTTTTAAGTTAACTTAAACATGCATTCTTTCCTTTTGCATCACTGCTAAATGGTAGGGGTCAGGGACCTAGTTCTGGTCTCTGTTGTGAACCTGCACATCGCTCCAGTCATGAAACTACCTGTGAGCTGTGTCTAAGAGTAGCTGATTTTCTGACATGCAAAATGATTTATGCTGGTACAAGAACAGAGTTGAGTCCCAAGAAAGTAAGTGGCTGCAGGCATTTCTAGTGCCTACTGAATCATATTTAAACCAAATAGAGGAGAGGAAGTTATTTGAAACTCTAACCAACTGTACTATCTGTATGGTGTATTATTAATGTAGCTTTTTGAAGTGGAAGCCTTGAAATGACATAACTTAATACTTGAAAATATATTGTAAATGTTTCTTTGTAAGTATGTGCCATCCAGATAAGAATACAATATCATAATAAAATCAGACTTGTTGATCTTTCAATTTATGGGCTCAAACTTTTTTTCCTCTCCTTGCTTTGAGTGGTTCATTACAGTAAATGGGAAAACAGAAAGGGGAAAATGCTGTTGCTGCTGTCTGTGGGGGGTCATCTGTTGGAAAACAAGATAAAATGGATCAGGGTTTGCAGGAGAAACGTTCTTACTCATCTGTCTTTTAACTTAATTTTGTGTTGAGGACAAAATGAAGGTGTTATTCCTTGAACTGAAGATAAGAGTTGTACTCTCAGAATCACCACTCCTTCTATTTTACAGTTGTTTTCCTTTCTTAATATTTTATTGATGTGGATGTCTTTGATCAATAATCCACGGAGGCGTAGAATACTTAGATAAATGCTTCTGTGGTCTACTGGCATCTTCCTCCTTTCTGTCCCATTTTTAGGTTCTGAAGTTTGATGATTAGTTAATAATGTGCTGTTAAACCATAATCTTTCATCAGATTGTTATTTCCATGCTCAACACTGGAGTGTAACAAAAGGTTTGTGGATGTCGCAGGGACAGGACCTATTTAAAACTCCAGAGTGAGCCATGTGCAGTAGCCTTTGATTGCCATTAATTTTAAATACTTTATCTGTTGAAATAGCGTGCTGGCATTCTAGCACCCAGGCATTCTAGTGAAAGCAGTCTGCAACATTGCTTAAAAGTGTAAAAAGATGCTCGCGTGCTCTGCCTTTTTGTCCTCCAGTTGTAGAAAATACAGTTCAGCACTGAAATTTGGTTTGTTGAACTGTACATACCACAGAACCAAGTGCCGTCAGGGTTAAACTGCATGGCTGCGCTACCTTCATTTAACAGTATTTCTCCACCTGACAGCCACTTGAAGAATGTTTAGTGTTTAAACAAGAAACAATTTCATGCACGGTTCTCTGTTAGTCCTTTACAGTTCAACTCCAGTGCTGTGACTCTTAGTACCCTGTAAATTAAATTCTCTCTCTTTCCCCTGAATAGTGGAGCAGCATCAAGGAGGAAAAAACAAATTGGTGTTTCTGCATCTCTAGATGCCTGGAGAGAGGATCTCAAAGGAAATGTAGGGAACCATCCTCCAACACTTGGCACCACTTGGTACTCCCTGATTAACAGATTTCTTATGTCACTTGTCAAAACTGCAATCAGTTTTCCCTGTGATCTTTTGCAAAACACAAAGCCTTTTGTAAATTTACTGATGTTTTTTAAAAAACTGATGTTCTCTAGAGCTTGTAGTTAAAGAGATTTTCTGCTAGAATCAACAATATTGTTGATAGTGTTGTGTTTGCTATTAGGCTATAGATGTCTCAGGGATTTATTAGGTATGGGGGGGTTGTTCAGACAGGCTCTATGTTTAAAGAATGTCTAAAATTGTATGTTGACAGTAGCTGATGCTACAGTTTTTCACTCAGTCTAATGGGATACACGGATTTAGAGAAATAATTCTGCCTTTGCTCATTAGCAGGAGGATGCCAGGAGCTGGAGTGGGGTGGGCACGGGGAGATGAGGGTGTCATTTGCAGGGGGCTGTGGAATACATTGTAATGTTGAGATTCAGCATAAAAAATGGTACATATAGATGATACAATTAGTGCTTTTTTGATTCTTGTCTACAGCTGCTCTCTTGCTATTCTTTTGGCAGTAGTTCAGACCTGGAGTAGTCAGAAGTCCATCAGTTGAGGCTGTACATTAGACACATGCCGTTCTTCAAAAAAAATGCAACAAAAATTGTGATGCCTAGTCTGCGACTGGCTGGTAAAGGATGCAACTGAAACCTGCACTAACTCAGATTTTCCAACGGGGAGGCAGCATCTGTGAGCAGTTTGGTACAGCTGGTAGGAGGCCAACAACTTGTAAAAGCTCATCCTTTCACTTGTTGAGCTGTACAAGGTGCACTGTGCTCAGCCTATGAAAGGGGGAACAGAAGGAGCGTTTCCACATTCCTGTGAGGGCACTTCTTCACGTGCCAGCGTGCTAGAATTTACTGACAGCATCTTGGTGTCCAGGAGAGTTCTGAAGCAGTTTCAGTCTTTATTCTTTAACTTACTTTTGAAAACTTTTTGTTTTCCTCCTAGTTATTCAAGGAGAATTAGTGTACAACTGAAACGTTTCCTTTTTTAAGAACACACCACCTTTCTTGCCTGAGGATTCTATAGCTGACCTTTGACATGACCAATGCTGAATACTTAAAATACCTATTTGCACTTTGTATATTCGTCAGTTTTGATGAAAACAAGTATCGGTCTTTGCAACTTACTAAAATCTTACTGTGATAACAGCGTTCTCTCCAATGCACAGAGTGACCTTTGGAAGAGCCTGAATGGGGTCATCTCATGCAAAAACTACTGTGCTAGCAGAACAGAGGAAAGTTCAGGGAGAAAAATGCTCAGATTTTGACAAATCTCTAGAAAAACCTTGCCTTGACCCCTCGCCCCCACCTTATTTTTTTATGACTGTGATTTGCATTATGAAGCAAAGACCCTTCTTCAATTATACTCATTTATACAGCTCCCAAAAGATGTAGCATCACCTTAGAGCCAAACACTAAGCATGCAATATAAATGTTTTGGGTTTTTTTCCTCATTTCCAGAGAAAACCACCTGTCCTTACAAAGCTGTTACTCATGTGTATACTTTAAACTGGACATAATGAAACACTTCACTTGCATTTAAGTTCAGGACTGAGAAGAATGACAATGCAGAGTCTTTAGCTTTTGTTTTTCAATTAAAAATGACTGCAAGCACCAACTTCTTTCTTTGTTTATTATGGTTACTTATCCAAAACGGATTAACTTCATGCTTCTAACTCTTCAGGATCCCTCCTAGTGTTCATCTGCTCCAGTATTTTGATGTATATTCCATGATGTTTAGTGGCAAGATATATTCCAGTTAGAGCCTGTACAAGTACAGCCCAACTCATCTTCCTAAAGACAGGCTGAGCAACTGTGAGCCAAAACCGAAACAGATTTTCTTTCCCTGGCAAGGGAGATGACGAATACCTAAACAACATAAACAGTGGTAGAAACTTTTTGTCATTACAAATATTTAGGTAGCTATTCATTCTCTCCTTCCAAGTTAAATTCACCTGGTGGGACTGAGCTCTCTGGATAAAAGCCATAAACCATCCTGGCCACAGTACTGATGTCTCACCATCCCCTCACTGCTCTGACCCAATCCACAGTATTCCACCTCCCAGGGAGTTCGGCTGCTGGGTTCTGCCCCGGGTCGGTCACGTCTCTTGACCGAACAGCCAAACAGCACTAAGCAGCGATCGGCACCACTTGGCAGGGCAGCAGCCACCATCTGGTGTACCCAGGCCACAAAAGTGACCAGAGGGTTGGAACAGCTCTGCTGGGAGGACAGGCTGAGAGAGTTGGGGTTGTTCAGCCTGGAGAAGAGAAGGCTCCAGGGAGACCTTATTGTGGCCTTTAAGTACTTAAAAGGGGCCTGTAAGAAAGATGGGGACAGACGTTTTAGCAGGGCCTGTTGGGACAGGACAAGGGGTAATGATTTTAAACTAAAGGAGGGGAGATTCAGGTTAGACATGAGCAAGAAATTTTTTACACTGAGGGTGGTGAAACCCTGTCCCAGGTTGCCCAGAGAGGTGGTGGATGAACCATCCCTGGAGACATCCCAGGCCAGGCTGGACGGGGCTCTGAGCAACCTGATCTGGGTGAAGATGTCCCTGCTCATGGCAGGGGAGGCACTGGATGAGCTGTCCCTTCCAACCCAAACTGTTCTGTGCTTCTGTGATCAAGGATAGCTTGTCAGGTTCCAGCTAAACCCAAGTGCTTAACAGTGTATCAGTTTGCAGATCCTGTTACACTTTGGAGGCTTCATGTAGCTCTTACTAACTGTGCCTTGTAATTACAGGACCTTAATGCAAATCCCCTTCCATGTACTAAAAGCCTACAATAAGATCACAGAATCACAGAATGTCAGGGACTGGAAGGGACCTTAAAAGATCATCCAGTGCAATCCCCCTGCCAGAGCAGGAACACCCAGATGAGGTTACACAAGAAGGTGTCCAGGTGGGTTTTGAATGTCTCCAGAGTAGGAGACTCCACAACCCCCCTGGGCAGCCTGTTCCAGTGTCTGTCACCCTTACTGAGAGAAGTTTCTTCTCAAATTTAAGTAGAACCTCTTGCGTTCCAGTTTGAACCCATTACCCCTTGTCCTACTGTTGGTTGTCACTGAGAAGAGCCTGGCTCCATCCTGCTGACACTCACCTTTTATATATCTGTAAACATTAATAAGGTCACCCCTCAGTCTCTTCTCCAGGCTAAAGAGCCCCAGCTCCCTCAGCCTTTCCTCACACAGGAGTTGCTCCACTCCCTTAATCATCTTCGTTGCCCTGCGCTGGACTCTCTCCAGCAGTTCCCTGTCCTTCTGGAACTGAGGGGCCCAGAACTGGACACAATATTCCAGATGTGGTCTCACCAGGGCAGAGTAGAGGGGCAGGAGAACCTCTGTGACCTACTGACCAGCCCCCTTCTAATACACCCCAGGTACCATTGGCCTTCCTGGCCACAAGGGCACAGTGCTGGCTCATGGTCACCCTGCTGTCCCCAGGACCCCCAGGTCCCTTTCCCCTATGCTGGTGTGCATCGACTATAAATCCACAGAATTTAAACTGAGAACCGAAGATGTGACCAACAAATCTTTTTGACAAACAAATACACTTCACTCATCTCAAGTTACAAGACGTACCTGGCTGCCAGGCTTGCGTTCATGGGGAGAGCCAGGAACACTGGGTAGAGCCCACCCACAGCAGCCCCTATCAATCCTCCTCTGACCACGGTGCAGACCTCGCAGCTTAGCTCACCTGTGTGACAAGCGATAGTTCACTGTCAGTATTCACATAGTTCAAGAATTTATCACTTCAAAGTTGACCTTCAAGTGAAATCATACAGAGGGGGGAACCTGACTGCTTTGTTGCAGTCACTTTTACATGACTGCGTGAAAAATCCTAAAAATCAGTGATGCGTAGCACAATATTTTAATAAACATAAATACACATATGTATCTCCTTTCCCACTCAACTTCAAGGACTCCCTGCTGCTCCTTGTGTTATACAACCTGTTTTTTCAAACCCTGCTTTACAAACTGCTGTTTTTCACCACAGCAGTTCAGCAGAGAGGAAAAGCTCCACTAGTGTTACATTGTGTGCAAAAGCAAAACTGTTTTAGAAAAAGACGAGGAATAATGAGGTTTTTACCTGAAAATAAAGGTTCACGCACAAAAACTTCATAAACTGCTGCTGTTGAAAGAAACGGAATAACAGCCATTGGCAAAGCAGAGATGAAGGCAGCTTGTCTGACGTGGAGGATGTTCCTGAAGAAGTTATTTCCTGCTAAGCCACATAAGCTTGAGTTTGCTGCGAGGAAGTATGACCCATGGTTACAGAGGTTCCTGTGAAAGAAGGAAAGTCGCTTCAGCAACTGAGAACTGTAAAAAAGTGGTTTACTCAGCGCTACAATTCACTTCTGAATATCCTCCAGTAAGAGGTCAAATCTCTTGCTGTAGGTAAGGGTGTAAATCTTGCTGGTGCAAAATGGAGAGTAACTACTTTCAAAAGCAACCAGTACGGCGTCCTTTCTGTATGTCCAAGTTTACACACACCTCAAGAGTGCAGTGACAGAAAAGCTAAGCAGCTTTTTCTACATTTTTGTTTTAATTATGGCTAATGGAAACTTCATGAAATCTGCTCTCCTAATTAGGAAGATTCTAAGGAGAATGTTTTCCCAAATGAAACTTTAAAGATGTACGTATATAATCCTGTATTCATCCTTGTTTCTAGCCTGCTTATGCAAAAGTATAGATTTAGTTTCAACAGAAGAGCTTACAGGAGACATCAGGTGGGACAATGGAGACCTGGCAATAACCATCTTGGGCGCTGCTGGCGGAGCATTTGCAGTGATCCTGCAGCCTTCCTCACATGCGTGGAACACGAGCATTTAAGGTCCTACCTTGCTGGGAGGTCACACCAGTTAAAGGTTAAATACTGGTTTACAGAACTGGAGCTTCTCTTTTTCCCTTTTTAACAGGGGGAGTGGATTCTGTTCTCTACCGTGTTTTTAACACTGTGTTTGGAGCAGCTACTCGTGTTGCAATCTGCCACACGGTGAACGCAGAACAGAATGAAGCCTGGTCAGAGACGGTCAGCATTTAATATCTCGACAAACAGCTTCCACTTGAGTCCGTTCCATCGCAGCAGATAACGCAAGAGAGGGAATCAAAAACCGTGCCAGTTTTACAAGCCTGATAAACAGCTTTTGGTTGATTTCATTTGCCTCACACAAGGAAGTTGTGCATTACCTGCAGCGTTATATCTGCCACAAACGGTTAATGGAAACAACTCTTTGCTTCAGTTTTTCACAAATCTAAATTTCCCAGAACGATAACTATTGCAAGGCAAAGCCATTAACTGGAAGGCACTCCAATTCTGAGGCTGTGCCAATATTACTATATGAAAAGTGTATTTTTAAAACGCATCGTAAGTTGGATTTACCACTAACACCCCAAAGAAAATAAAATCCTTAACCGGTCACAAAATTTACGCTAGGCCAAATGTCATATTTATTTGCAAAATTGTCAAACGGCTAAGCCATTTACCAATTAAAACGTGATTTTTTAAAAACCCACGTGTTTAAAACTGTTCCACATTTTAATGCTTAGAGTAACATTAAGCACTGACAAACCATTTAAAAAAAGAGACTTCAGAGACGTAGGTGCTAATTCTGCAAAATCTAAACCATCAAAACCACCTGACATCAGTGACACCAACTATTTCTCATTTTCAACAGGAAAGTACTTTAATTCTTGGTTCACAGCAGATTTTCAAACGTGAAAACAGGCTACCAACAATACCATTCTGATACTGTATAGCAGAACTTGGCTGGTCAGATCTCTCTTGCCCTTTTTTAGGAGTCATGTTTCATTTCTTGGAGTTTTAAAAAGAAAAGGGCTTTTTTGCTTTTCAAATCACCATTCTCCCGATACTGGCTGTCACTCACAGAAATGTCCCCAGAGTACAGATTCTGCAAACCAGCCATTTCGCTCCATTGGTATATTTAAAATCACAGGCAGTGAATCGCACGTGTGCGTATACATACGCGTAGAGGGCTGCGACTAAAATTGAGCAGCATATCTGAGAATCCAAACTAGAGCACATGAACGTACCCAGGACGAGCAGAATCTACTCAGAGTTACTGACGTACGTAACTGCTACGCTGCAGGAAAGAAAGGGAAGATGGAATGATTGGGTGGTATTTTTTTCTTTTAATACTAACTCCCTAGTTTTAAAACCAAGAACTTTGGTGAGCAGGAACTCTCAGCCCGACTGCAGGATGCTTCCTCTTCCCTTCCATCCACCAGCAATCTCCCCTCTGGATACACAAACTTAAAGTCCTGTCGGGGCAGTTTAAAATAAAGCTGCACACCCCAGCACCTATTTCTTTCCAAAGCCCAGCAGTCCCCATGTACCACAGTCTCTGCAAAGATGTACCCACCTCACCACTGAGGAACCTGCCTCCCCGTGAGCTCCCCAGCTTTTCTGGGGAAGTGTTATAAGGTCAATGTGAGGGTGGCAGATCCTACACAAAGCTCTGACTCTAATGGGAGGGATAAAACCTCAACTTTACAGAACCAGCTCAGGTTCAGTGAGGTTTTGCAGTGAAATGCAGTATCACAAAACACAACAAGGCTGTTTGCGAGGCCCAGAAGGCATTTAGCTGTTTCTGTGCTGCGCAGAACCCTGCTGATAAGCCCGCATGACTCCAGCTGACTCGTTCACCGCCACCTGGACACCTCAGCCTCGCCTTCCTGAAAGGGAGAGCAGCGCACAGTGAAATGCAGGAACTGGCAGGTTGATGCTCGCTCAGTTCTGGCCCCAGGCCAACCCTGTGGGACACAAGATGACTCCTGCAGCATCACAAGAGTATCTGCCTTATGCTCTCCAGCATTTCAGTTCCCTGGAAGATTTATCAGCTCTAGCACAGGGCTGTACGAACGCTCAGAGCCAGTCTGGGCTGATCAGCCATCCCACGACCTTAAGCACTGGGGAGCATGTGCCAGAAACCAGGCGAGCAGGACCAGAGACAACAGTGAATAACCATATTTAAAAAACAAAAACCAAGTTTTCTCTTCTGGACAGGAAAATGCATCTTCACAATTATATATTTTTATAACTGCAAGGAAGATTTGCAATTCAAGAGTAAGGGAAAAGAAAAGCCTCCAAAAGACTTGAAATGTTTGCTGCACTTATCTTCATTTATTTTACCAGCACTTACTGATCCGCTTTAGGAAGCTCATTGAATATCTTTTGTATGATTTCCATCCGCTTAAATCTTTCCAAAAATAGTCTTTGCTGCGGAGTATCTACTTCAAGAAATTCTCTTCCTGTCATCTTGAAGTCCTGGATCGTACGGAACAAACAAACAAATGCAATCAAAGTTACACAGCCCCGGCACGTATCCAATAAACATTCAGACTTTTTTTGGCACCACGCAATCACAAATGCATTTCCTACTTCTCATGGCAGACTTCTCAGATGCAAAGGGCACAATCCAGCTACAGGAATCTATGATATTTATGACTACACAAACTCTACCAAACTGCTTTCTTCAGTGATGTTGCAGCTGTGCTTTGGCAGTTGCTCTGAGTCAACTTAAGCACTCACTGTGATGAAAATGGACCATCTAAATCTCCAGATAGTCCTGCCCAAGCACCTCCAGCTCTGGGGCCACACAGCAGCTTGGACCAGGAAACACAAAGGTGAAAACTGCTCAGAGGAACAAAGGGCACTGTACTTGTTTTTTTCTAGCCAGATCACCTTCTAACACAAGGAGCCCTAACGCCAGCAGCACAAGGGAAGGCACTAACAGGACAACAGCTTTTGGCAATACTCCAGGTTTACATTGAATTAACCATCAAATAGAAATAGGAAAAAGTAAATCCATAGTTTGTAAAGATTTAAAGAAATAATGAACGTATCTCCTCTCCTTTTATATTCCACAGCTAAGGACACTCTTTATTGGTACTCTTAGCCAGAGACACATTGAAGTCAACGTGTACAGCTGTTTATGTGGCAAGGTTTTGGTAGAGGGGGGCATACATGGGCGGCTTCTCCGAGAAGATGCCAGAAACTGCCCCTATGTCCAACAGAGCCAATGCCACCGGCTCCACGATGGACCCACTGCTGGCCAAGGCTGAGCCCATCAGCAACACCGGTCAGACCACTCTCTTAAAATATTTGAGAAGGGTTAAAAACTGCTGCAGGACAGCAGCTGAGAGAGAGGACTGAGAACATGTGAGAGAAACAACTCCGCAGACACCAAGATCAGTGCAGAAGGAGGGCAGGAGGTGCTCCTGGCAGCCTGTGGTGCAGACCATGGTGAGGCCGGCTGTCCCCTGCAGCACATGGAGGTCCATGGTGCAGCAGATCTCCACCTGCAGCCCAGGGAGGACCCCACGCTGGAGCAGGTGGATGCCCAAAGGAGACTGTGACCCTGTGGGAAGCCCATGCTGGAACAGGCTCCTGGCGGGACCTGTGGCCCCGTGGAGAGAGAAGCCCACGCTGGAGCAGGTTTGCTGGCAGGACTTGTGACCCCATGGGGGACCCAGGCTGGAGCAGCCTGTTCCTGAAGGACTGCACCCTGTGGAAGAGACCAATGCTGGAACAGCTCATGAAGAACTGTCTCTCTTGGGAGGGACCCCACACTGGAGCAGGGTGTGAGGAGCAGCAGAGACGTTTGATGAACTGACCACAACCCCCATTCCCCACCTACCTGCACTGCTCAGTGGGAGGAGGAAGAAAAATCAGGAGTGAAACTGAGCCTGGAAAGAAAGGGGGGAAGGTGTTTTAAGATTTGTTCTTGTTTCTCATTATCCTCTTCTGTCCAGTTGGCAATAAACTAAAGAGAGAGACCGCATCTGGAAAATTGTGTCCAGTTGTGGCCCCTCAGTTCCAGCAGGACAGGGAACTGCTGGAGAGAGTCCAGCGCAGGGCAACAAAGATGATGAAGGGAGTGGAGCATCTCCCATGTGAGGAAAGGCTGAGGGAGCTGGGGCTCTGGAGCTTGGAGAAGAGGAGACTGAGGGGTGACCTCATTAATCTTTACAGATATGTAAAGGGTGAGTGTCAGGAGGATGGAGCCAGGCTCTTCTCAGTGACAACCAATGACAGGACAAGGGGTAATGGGTACAAACTGGAACACAAAAGGTTCCACTTAAATTTGAGAAGAAACTTCTTCTCAGTAAGGGTGACAGACACTGGAACAGGCTGCCCAGGGGGGTTGTGGAGTCTCCTTCTCTGCAAACATTCAAACCCACCTGGACACCTTCCTGTGTAACCTCATCTGGGTGTTCCTGCTCCATGGGGGGATTGGACTGGATGAGCTTTTGAGGTCCCTTCCGATCCCTGACATTCTGTGGTTCTATTTTCTCTAAAATCTAGTCTGTTTTGCCTGTAATGACAACTGGTGAGTGATCTCTCTGTCCTTATCTCAACCCACAAGCTTTTCTCCGTCTCTTTTCCCCCCATTCTGCTGAAAGGAGTCAGCAGCTCTGTGGGCACCTGTTAAACCTTGTAATTAGTGATTCAAATGTTTTTTTCTTGATATTTTTTCCCCAGATGAAAGTGTTCCAGATTTACTCTGCTCATCATACTCACCTGAAGTTTCTTTTACAATCCGAGATCGGCGGGGCCTGCTCCCGTCTTGAGTCCTCTTGCTTCCACCCTGCCCTAGAGGAGGGTCCCCAAATCTGTTCTTTACGTCAACTAGATGGACATGACGTCAGGGGACTCCCCTCCCCCAGTCCGCGGGTTTTACCCCCCACCGACAGCCGTTAGCGACCGTTACCGACGACCGTTAACCCGCTCAGCGCCGCCCCCGTACCGCGTTCGCCCTCACGGCCTTCCCGCCAGGGCCGCGCTGTGACCTGCCCGACCTTGAGCTGTCCCGGCAGCGCCGCCGCTCCCGCCCTTACCGACCCGCTCCCGCCGCCTACAACATGGCTCCTCCCGCCTCACGCCCCGCTTCTGAGCGCCGCCATCTTACCCGCCCACATGACCCAGAGCCCTCAAAGGACACCTTTGATTGGGTTTCCCCCGCCGGCCCAGCATGGCGGCTCCCGATTGGCTGCGGGCCGGCGGGGCGGGAGGTCAGCGCCCGGCCCGGCGCTCGTTGCTAAGGGCGGCGGATGGCGGCGGCGGCGGCTCCTCCATGGAGACGGGGCTGAGCGGGGACCCTGCAGCCGGCGGCCGGGACGCGGGGACTCCCCCTAGCGGAGCGAGGAGCCTTCGATGGGGGGAGGCCCAGTCCTCGGGGTAACCCGCTGACCCCCTCCCCTCAGCCCCGCGCCCCTTCCCGCTTCCCCCCCTCAGCGCCCGCATCGACCCCTTCCCTCTCGCTCAGCTCCTTCGTGCTCCCCATCCCGCCCCTTCGCCCCGCCTCCACCCCCTCCCTCAGCAACCGGGGGGAACCGTCCGCCCCCCGCCCAGTTCCCCTCACCCCGTCCCGCACCGACCCGGCCTCGGGAAGCGACAACCGGTCCCTTTCGGGGCGGGAGAAGCGAAGGGGGGAGGGGACAGACCCGACACAACCCAACTGTGATCGGGAGAGAGCGCAACCAGAGCCGCCCCCTCCCCCCGCCCCCAACACCAGTTCCCATCTCCTGAGGAAGACGATGCAAAGCGCAGCCCTGTCCTGTGCGGGGAGGGGAAGCCTGTGGAGCTTGTCCGCCTTTTTCATACTTTTTCTACACGAGGAAAATCCAAACAATCCATCCCGTTTCTGTTTCTCTCTCTTTTTTTTTTTATTTTTTATTTTTTTTTTCCAGAAAAAGGGGGAAAGAGACTGAGAGAGGCTCGTATTGAAGCCAACCAGCTGCGCCTCTGAGCGGGAAACCCTGGACCGATCTCATGGCTTTTTATTTCCCTAACACCGCGTTATCTCTGAAAAAAATGAACGTTTTGTGAGGCTCGTCCCCTCACTCTCCTCGTCCCTTTTTCACGAGGTGGCTGCTGTGCGAGGGAAGAGATGGCACGAAGTAAATGACTCCAGCAGAAAGCAAATCTGCTTTGCCAAAGTGCCCAGTGAGCAGCAGCGCTGTCACTTTAATAATTCCAGGTCAAGGGATTGCTTTCCTCGTTTCCAATCCTCTCTTTTAATACATGGGAGGATCAGAGGGACATTAAAGACCGTAAGGCTGGGTGGCTTGCAGATAATAAAAATGAAAGTGACTGGCCAGTGACTTCTGTTGGGTAAGAGGGTGATGTTGGAAGGCTGTTGTCTGGTGAGGAGAAAGGGACCTTTCCTGTCTGCTGTGTAGTCACCTAATACATAACTAGCAAAATCCATTCAAGAAGTGAGAGAAGTTAAAGAGTCACTTTGGATTGTTTTTGTCTTCCTCCTTATTTGGATTATTTGGGCGTTTTTGTCCTGCAAATAATATGTTTTTCAGCATGTACAGGTGGAGTATTGAGACAGCTGCCTAGAGATGGACTGTGCCTTAATTGTATTACATAAAATCTACTAATTTTCAAACTTAGCTGTCAGAAGAGGAGTTATAATAAGGTTTTATATTGCCGAGGAACATTTTCTTTTGTATTTTTATAGATTCAAATATATTTTAAAGAAATTGAAAACATCTCAAAAAAAAAAAATCAAAAAGCTTCTTTTTTTCCCGTTTTTTATTGTTTATGGGAGGCATCGGAAGACCAATACAAGAAAACAGCAAGTATTGATAGAAATGAAGATTGAAGCTGCACTTCCTAACTGAACTGTAACAGTGTTTTGCAATAGATAGCCAGTTCCTGACCTCGCAAAGTGTTCCAGTGTTACATCGTTAATACCTGTTAATAAGTGCTTGCAACCAGATTCAGAAGTAGGAAGAAGAATGCCAGTCAAGAAGAAAGGTGGGCTATGAAGCTTCATATCTCATTTTGCATCTTCGTTTTGTCAGAATGTTGATTTCTAGTACTTACAGTTTCAAATTAAAAGTGTTTTAATGGGGGCTTGAAATTGTTTTTCTTTTGCGCTGAAAAATGGGAGAAAAATCTGCACGCTTACGATAATTTTAGGAGTGGTTTTATGCCGTGTTTTAAGCCTCGTCATGTCAAATTTTGCCTCAAATAGTTATTTTGTAAAGATCAGCCATCAGATCTTGAACAGGCACCAAGACAAAAGCTTGGCATTTAATGTTGTGAGAAGCCTCTCTTACAAACGCTAATGAATTTTAAAATCATGGGTTTAGTCTATTATCTATTCTCTACATGTTTGGCGGATAAACATCAGGCATCAGTAGCAGCATAAATAAATAACAAAGTTTCAAGGCTAATTTTAAATAAAAGTTATGAGAGTTGGGTTTTGAAGGCGATTTGAACGTGTTTTATTTAAACGAAATTTCAACTAACTTTGATTCCCATGATACAATATAAAAGTATTAGTACTATATTTATGACATCGTATGGCAGCACTTAAGAAAAGATGATCAGCCTTACATTTTGCCTCCTGAAGTTTGTGATTGTAGCAAGTGTAGAAACAGCTTTGGAAAATGTGGTTTCCTGTGTCCAAACAAGAGTTGGGGAATATACGAGGTCAAATTCTTACTCTGAAAACACTTGTAGACCTTAGGTTATTTCTGGTTCCCTGCAAACATGACACTGATTTGAAATTTCAGAATATGCTAATAGAAGAAATGGCACGTGAACCTTTTCTATTCACCTGACCTTTGTCTTTGGATCTGAAATATCCCTGATGATACCAAAACCTGGAGGAAGGAGCAAAAAGTGAATGTTACACAACAGAAATGGGGACGTAGTTGATGTGACTATAAATTCTTTTTCTTGTTGGAATAACTCTTCAGTATCAGTTATGAGTTAACATTTACTATGTAAATAATGCTAAAAACACACGGATTACTAGAATTATTTTTGTGCAAAAAAGCAATACAAGGGATTTTGTGGTTGTGTTTTAACAGATGACAGTGTAGAAATTAATTTTCAAAATGGGATTATTTTAACGAATCGTGTTGTCATTCATGTAATTGCTCACAATTGTGTGTAGTAAATACGGGAACATGCATGGAGAAGCACCATCCTTCATCATTCATCCTGCTGCGCTGTAAACGTGTCACCCTGATGTCCTGGTGAGGTTTGCATCCTCCACCTGTTTACAGAAGGAAAATTAAGACTGTCTTTTCATATTTTAAGTCTTAATCCTGAATTAGGTGGTTTACACTAAGGAAGTTTATGTGCGGGATGTTTAGCTGTAATTCAGTTTCAGACTGTTTGCTGCAGGATTTTTGGGGTGAACTCCGATGGGCTCCTTTGTGCAGGAAGTTAAGTTGGCAACCACAGCGGTCCCTTCTGGCCTGAAAAATCTGTGGATTTCCTGTTTGTTTCAAGCCAGTCTGGGTCAGTCTTAATCAAGGCTTTATTTTCTTCATCTGTCTTACGAGGATATGTATTTTGACAATTTAAAAATATAAACTCAAGAGACCAAAATATCCTCCTTGAAATACTTTAAACTGTCGCATCAATCGATATACTGAAGTTACCAGTGTGAATGTATTTGAGTATTAAAAAGATATTGCTAAAAATGTTTTTAAGTGCATAAATTGCAGGGTTAAAAATGTTAGTCAATCAGCAACCTCAGTGCTATTTTGAATGACTTTGTCTAGTTCATGCAAAGGACTTTAACTTTCTAAATGTAATTAAAAGCATGCTGGAAACTATAATTTAAAAAAAAATTGGCTATTGTTACAAATAATCCATAATACTCCTATGAATATTAGGGTGGTTGAGGGGATTTTTTTCCTTTCCCCCACCCCCCATTTATTTTCTTTATGCTTTTGACGGTGCTTTGTGTCTAACTAGTTTTGTATTTCTGTTGATTTATTTTCCCTTTCTGGCCTTTTGTATTCGGGAATTCGTGTCTACTGTCTTCCCCACCCGTGCCATCTGCAGAAATCCTGGTGGGACACTCTTCAAGGCTGTGCTAAAGTGTGTATTTCAATAGCAGTATTAAGGACAGGATTATCCCTCTCCCTTTCTATGTGTTGCTATTTCGGATTTGATCAAAATATTCTCCTAAAATCAGTCTCGAGACAGAGAAAGCTGTAAAAACAAGTTTTAAAATACCCTGATATTTATCAGTGGAAGTTGTTACCAAACACTGCTTGCTTTGGCATTGGCCGGTTCTGGGTCTTTCCAAAGAACAGTGAAGCATTTTGAGAGTTTGCTTTTGAAAGACCTCTCACATCCAGTACTGGTCTTCACATTTCACATAACTTTGGACCTAATTTATACTTTACTGCTTTACACTATGTCTGCTATCTTCCTTTTCAAAATCTAGGCCTGTTTAGTCAGGAAGAAAATAATTTACTTAGGAGTAAAAATATATAACTTTAGAGGCAGCATTGATTTCTTCTGGCTGTGAAAAGAAAGGCTCCTGCTTCTGATCATGTTTGTGTCAGGATGTGATTGCCTGATGTGCTAGAGGGAAAGGACTTTGTTCTCTCACTTCATTCTCGAGGGAAATAAGGCTCCACGTTCCCTGGAATATTCACAGAGTTGGCATGTTTGCTCTGAGTCTCAGGAAAAAAAAAGGCAAGGCTGGAAAGGGAGAACGGAGTCCCCTGCAGATGTTGAATGTGCTCCTTTTAGATAAGGGGTGAGACTTTGTATGGATTAGTGCACTATTGCTGCGTGATCAAACAAATGGCCTTTCTTTTTGGCTTTTGGTTGCTCATCTTTCACTTAAGTACTTAACATTTTAAATTGAAGCAGGCTTTTGCTTTTAGTTACAAAATCACCTGTTGGGCGGTGCCATTTAGAGATGATGGGGGTGAACAAATTTGAGAAATAAATTCATTATTTTTGCTTTTTACTTTCACCAACAGACTAGAATAAGTTAGAATGCAACTATTCGTAACAGATTGATGGAACTTCTTGAGGAAAGCTTTGCTTCAAAGTAAGGTAGTACCACCATACCGGAGAAGTGAAGTGAGGTTTTTGCGTGTTTTTTAGATGTCTTCTCTCCCTCCCCAAGTTATTTAGCTGACTTGATTTCTGTTAACTGCAAGGGACTATATTTAGATCTGTAATAGCATATATTTTGATTTCCTCTATGGAATAGTTAAGAGCATAAAATGTTACTGTAATTCACTCATGTCTTTCACGGTGGTGGAAAGAACCAATTAGCTCCATGCTCCTCTGCGGTGGAGACCAGATTCCAGTTTTGGACCCCTGCTTGTGGTTCACATGGAGATGGCAAGAACCCCACATCTAGACGCCTGGTTGCACATGTGCTTCTAGACTAACCCTGTCATCATCTTTTCACATCTAGTTATGTCTAGGCAGTTAAAGATACTTGAATGCTGGGATTTATACTGCACTCGTCCCACTTTCTGTTTCTGACAGTGAGAGGAATTGTCTCTTTAGCCAGCTGATAAAGGCACGCTGATTCTGTTTGTCATGGAACAACTTTTTTCATCGTGCCTCTTATATAAATACCTTCAAGGCTATGTTTTATTGAGCACATCATTGTCAAGAATTAAAAAGAGTCTCAAGCTGATCCCATGTGGACTTCATGTGTGCCATTTAGAAGAATCTGACAGATAAGCTTTCTGAAATGCTCCATTCTGTGGTGGGAATGCTAAATTTATGTGGCTTCTCTGTTGAAAGGACAGGGTCTAAAACCAGCCCAGCAGGAACTTAAGCTAGGACCAGCCAAAGCTAGGTCCCATTAATGCCCTGGAGTTCTTCATGCACCTGATTCTGTTTAAACTGGCAACTTTTTTTTTTAGGTAACAAAATTTAGGTTCATAACGTTTTATGATCAAAAATGTTCCCCAGGTTCCAGTATAGGTTGGGAAATTACATATTAGAGAGCAGTGTAGGGGAAAGGGACCTGGGGGTCCTGGTGGACAACAGGATGACCATGAGCCAGCACTGTGCCCTTGTGGCCAGGAAGGCCAATGGCATCCTGGGGTGTATTAGAAGGGGGTTGGCTAGTAGATCGAGAGAGGTTCTCCTTTTCCTCTACTCCGCCCTGGTGAGACCACATCTGGAATATTGTGTCCAGTTCTGGGCCCCTCAGTTCAAGAAGGACAGGGAACTGCTGGAGAGAGTCCAGCGTAGGGCAATGAAGATGATGAAGGGAGTGGAGCACCTCCCTTATGAAGAAAGGCTGAGGGAGCTGGGTCTCTTTAGTTTGGAGAAGAGGAGACTGAGGGGTGACCTTATTAATGTTAATAAATATATAAAGGGTGAGTGCCATGAGGATGGAGCCAGGCTCTTCTCGGTGGCAAACAATGATAGGACAAGGGGTAATGGGTTCAAACTGGAACACAAGAGGTTCCGCTTAAATTTGAGAAAAAACTTCTTCTCAGTGAGGGTGACAGACACTGGAACAGGCTGCCCAGGGAGGTTGTGGAGTCTCCTTCTCTGGAGACATTCAAACCCACCTGGACACCTTCCTGTGCAACCTCACCTAGGCGTTCCTGCTCCAGCAGGGGGATTGGACTAGATGATCTTTTGAGGTCCCTTCCAATCCCAAACATACTGTGATACTGTGTGATACTGTGATCTTAGTGAATGTAATTGTAGGCTCCTTACAACAGAAAATCAAGCATGTATTGGAGATTTTAGTTTCCCTTTTACTTTTAGTAAGTCATTGGTATTACAGGCTTTTTGTCCTTTCAGTTGCTGAATAAGTATTCTGAAATAAGTACGTGGCTAAAAGGCCACTTTTTCGCCCCAAATTCTATCCAGCTGCCTCTCAGATTTTGCAGTGGATGGACAAGGAGCAGTGTGAAGCTGTAGGTTATGTTTACAGACTGTGCAAAGAATAGTTTTCGTTTTTCAAGAGTTAAACTAGCAACAAAAAATTGCTTTCTAAACTTTGCCAACTTTCACCATAAAGCTTTCATTTAAAGATGTAGCTGCTTTTGTGGCAGGAATCTTCTTCCAGCCAGACATCATTTCCTCTGTGAGAAACTGAGATATTTGTATTTGTATGTATAATACAGAAAAAGTCCTTGTTATATCCACGCAGGCTGTAAAGCTAAGTGGACTTTGGACTGGGAATAGTGAAATTTATATTATTTTTGCAGCTCTACCATTGTCCTGGTATTTATAGAATCATAGAACCATTTTGGTTGGAAGAGTCCCTCAGGATCATCAAGTCCAACCATAACCTAAATCAAGCAGTAAACCATGTCCCTAAGAACCTCATCTGAACATCTTTTAAACCCCTCCAGGGATGGTGACTCCACCACTGCCCTGGGCAGCCTGTTCCAACGCCTGACAACCCTTTCTGGGAAGAACTTTTTCCTAATATCCCATCTAAAGCAGATGTTACCAGATGTTATCAGCTGTTTAATGCAGATCTGTCCCATTTTAGTCAACTTACACCTAAGTAGGATGCCCAGCTTGTTGTCCTGGAGGGCTTCTTTGGTCAGCAGAGAGAGATCCACCTTCCAAGGGCATTTCAACCCACCTAAGGTTTGTGTTATCCTCTTGACAATTGTTATCTCCTCTTTCTCCATAGACCGTGGAGGGAACACAGGGTAACCACATTAACTCACTTGCCTCAGTCAGACAATGTCTCAGTCTCATATAAACTTCAGTGGAAAAACCATCTCCTTAACTGAGATATTGAGAGCTGACGCTGTGTGTTCTCTGAGTGCTACAAATTAACACTATTCACTATTTTGCTGAGAAAAAGTTATAAATTATTTTACTCTTGGCCACTAGAACTGAAGTCAGCCATAGTGTGGATACAGGCACAAGAGACAGCTGTGCATCCTCTCCTTCATTCCTGTTGAGTGCATATTGCACACAGTAGAAATAGTGGTATCTTGCATTGTAAGCTATTTTTTTTTCCTACACATCCCCTCCTGAATTTGTTCCAGATGGCCAAGTTTGATGTCAGAGGGTGACCATGGAGAAAAAGCTGAATTTGTAACTAGTGGCCAAATGTGATAAAAGACGATTTTGCAGTCCCTGCTTCAGCAAAATGAGAAAAATCTGCCTTACTCAGATTTGCTTATTTTGGTCAGGTCATACCAGGTTCTTGCTTCTTACAGGTACTGAAGGTTTGTTTCACTGTAGTTTGTTTCACTATGGTTTGTTCTTGTATTTACTGTAGATTAAAACAATGCCAAACAACATCTTTATAAAATAAAGACGGTGTTTTCTCTGGCCATATTCATCCCAGAAGTAGCCAGCGAAGCTGCCTTGAATGGATGGGTGGTGACAGTAGTAGCCAACATACAAAATATGTGAAGAAACAACTGGCTTTTTAATGGCTGTGGTCCAGGTGAACTTTTGGTGGCATTAAACTCATTTTGCCAGGGTAAGTTAGTGCAAATGTCCTTAAATCTGTCTTCACTTTTGGGATGAAGAGGTCAATGCTTCCTTCAAAACACATTTATAAGAGAATTGAATCATGTAGAGTTTCCTGGAAAGTGAGAACCTGGGCTATTTGTAGTTTTACAAACAGAACCCTACACTTTATGTTTTATACGCTCTTCTCTCCCCTGGCTGTGGCGTATATCACTTTATGCTGTAGTGGAATAATTCAAGTCACCTTCCAATTCGTTCCTAGGTGTTGTGCACGACGATAATCCTGCCTTGCAGGTGGATGCTGAGCTGTGCTTTTAACAAAGAAAACGCCAAACCACCACAAACAACCCCCAAAACAGACTTTGGAGATCTACAAATTCAATTGGCAAACAATGATAGGACAAGGGGTAATGGGATCAAGCTGGAACACAAGAGGTTCCGCTTAAATTTGAGAAAAAACTTCTTCTCAGTGAGGGTGACAGACACTGGAACAGGCTGCCCAGGGGGGTTGTGGAGTCTCCTTCCCTGGAGACATTCAAACCCGCCTGGACATGTTCCTGTGTGACCTCATCTGGGTGTTCCTGCTCCATGGGGGGATTGGACTGGATGATCTTTTGAGGTCCCTTCCAATCCCAAACATACTGTGATACTGTGATAATTGTTTAATGTCTGAAACACAGAGTTCATTTTCCGTTGTCGCTTGGAGGTGTTTGGTTTATCAACTCAGAGACTTTAGTCTAATACAAAGGTTCATAAGTGAAAAGTTCCCAATCGAGTGTCAGAAAATGTGAGAGCACAATGCGTATTTTGGTAATAAATAAAGGTGGCTTAATCTCATTCCATTCCATCTAGAAAGATGTCAGTGTTACTGAATTAGTTCTGGATTTTCTTAATTCCACTTTTTTTTTTTTTCTTTCATGTGAAATAATACTTCTTTTGTATGAGCTTGGAAGTTATTTATTCCAGAACAGACATCTTTCTGGTTTTGCTTTCTGTCTCATTCCATTTATCACATTTAGGATAATTTTGATATTGAATGTTTTCTTAAAGTGAAAAAAACCAACAGAACAAAACAAGAGCAGCTGTGTTACGTGTATAAATTCTGACTTTTATAACTATATATCAAGTTCCACTAGTCTTGTGTGTTACATACAATTAGATTGTAAGCTCTTCAAAGCAGGACTCCTCAATAATTTTTCACCGTTATGATGTCAATTTATATTTATTCTGCTGCATAAATAAGAGGTTTTCATTTGGTGCTACATCATTTTTGGGCTTTGTGGCTTCATTTTTCATTCTGTCTTCATATTTGCATTGTTGATTTTAGTATTAATATTTGTACACCTGGATTTTAATGTCGTGACACTTGAAAGGCAGAAACAAGAAGTCAAGGTGAAGCTACTTATATTTGCAGGGTTTGTGTAGTTTTAGGAGTCTCAGGGCATCAGAATCTGCTCGGTCCACTGTCTGAGACACAAACAGCCCGTGTAGCCATGTCAAGAAATATGAGAAAGGATCACTAACGAGCAGGCCCCACGTTACCTTTAACGTGGATGGGTAAAAAATAGCTCAGTGAAAAATATGAATGGCCCTGGTGGGGCGAGCAGCTGATCTCAGCAATTGCTTAAAGCCCTGAAGATAAGTGATGTGGTGGGAAGAATCCAGGTCCCAGAGTCAGCCACTGAGAGTGAAGATGAACAGGTTATATACTAACACTAAGTGGTTTTTTTTTTCCAAGATATAATTGTAGTTTACACAAAGGGGTGAGCAGAGAAGCGATTTCCGTGGGATTGCAGGGGTCAGATATTGCTGCCAGGGGCACTAAAGCAAGGCAGGAGTGCAGCTTGGTTTTCAAGATGCTTTCTGATAAGCAGAAGTGCTGGAGAAAAGTTTGTGATTTTATGCCGAGGCAGGCACTAACTGTTCGTTATATAGTTATCCTGTTCCTTGAGTAAGTACAGGTAGTCATGTTTAAAAGAATGTATTTAAAGTGAAAAAATACGTAAAGGCAGCAGTTTAACAGAATAGATTTGTGGTTAGATGTTGTAGAATCAAGTGTGAGAATACTTGGACAACAAACTTACACTGCAGCTAGTTATCATTGATAATTGAAATTTTTCTTAAAGAACCACTTTTCTATATAGTAAATTAGACATAAAGTCTGATTCTTAAAAAGCAAGCAAAAAAAGAACCCAAACACTCTTTTATTATCATCACTTCCCTGGTCATTTGTGTGTATGTGTGTTTTGTTTCATAAAGTTGCCACTACTGTCCAGCTTCATCCACCAGTGTCTGTTCTGCAGCATTACTGGGTCTTCAGATGGAGTTTAGAGATTGTGCTTTAAGATAAATTTAATTCCAGAAAAGAAAACAAGAGGGTTTGGAAATGTAAAACGTGTATAAATGTTGCAGGAGCTGGAACTGTTTAGCCTGGGAAAAAGGAGCCTGAGCAGGGGAGGGACGTGACAAGTCACACAGTGTATAACAGGCTGTAAAGGGAATGATGGTGGCTTGCTTTCCACATCAACATCTGGAGGACAAGGAGCAGCTGGCCTGATGTATAACAAAAAAGATGGAAATTATATAGTAGAAAAAAACCTAGAACCTTTAAAGCCTGCAATTAGATGGTGAGGGAGCTTATGGACTTGATGGGGGTACTGGTGACTTTAGACAGGTATCGAAGGGACGGATGTGAGTCTGGTTCCTTCTGCACAGCAGGGAGGTAAACAGAGCTCCTGCAGGCTCCACATGTTCATAATTTCTTGGAGAATTCAGCTGACACATGGCAGCCAAGCTCATGCCCTTCTGAGGAACCTGACTTGCAGAGCATTTAGCCCTGCTCCTTGCATCATCTGCACAAATCAATATTCTGTAACAAGAGACTGCCGGGCAACTTCGACCCTTTGATCACTACCCTTTGCGCTGGCTCTTTGTGCAGCTGCACGTGAAACCCGCTTGGTTCAGAGCTGCCTGTCCTCCTCACCCTTGGCCAGTTTCCCCTGGCATTTGGGTTATTTATTTCACGTTAATATTCCTGAGCACATCCTATTGCCCGGTTCTGCAAAATTTGCTGTGGTACTCGCATACCAGTTCTTCACATAGAATATCTGGGCCATTTCTTGTCTGCTAACAGCATCAAGGTTTCAAATAACAGCTCTTCACAACCAAACTGTTCCTAAATTTGTGTTTTGCAGGAACACAGAGAATTCACCGAGGTTATGGTGAATTTGGGGAGGTCGCACTTCTTTTTACAGTTAGTGGAGATCGAGGGCAGCTCAGAATGCGACCTTCACTTTAAATATCATTCCTTGAAAGAGTCTGTCCACTGATTAATCTTCACAGACCATGTGTCAGTGTCCTCTCTGTGCTGATCTGGTTCCTAAATGCTGAAACCCCAGAAATAAGCCTGCTTGGTAATCCTAGAAATGCTTGAACCCCCCTTTTTCTGTCCACTTGTTTTCCCTAGCAGGACAAAAGATGGGTTTACGTGTCATGCATAGTTTTAGGAGCTGTTATTTTTAAGCCTTTTGCTTGTTTGTTGTCAGTGCTCATCACACGGGGTGATAGTATTATATTTGTCGCATACGTAATGCCTTATGTCTCCTCAAGGTTGCGTAACCCATATGTTGCCTTTTCTTGGTAGTTCATCAAAGTCCTCTTGTGTCTATGAAGGGCCTGAGATGCTCAGAGCTTGTGGGTTTGTACAGGACCACATATTCCCAGTCTGTCTTCCCTCTGTGCAATCTGGTAGATTAATTTGCGCCTCAAATGGATGTTTATATGTAAATATTTTATGATTGTCATTTGTCTGACAGTTTTCAAGCCTTTTGAAGCACTGTAGCCTACAGATTGCGTTTTTCTCAACCGTCTTAGTGTACTTTTTCCTTGTGTTTCTGTCTCAAATTTAACTGGCTTACACTTCCAGTTTAGAAACTTCAGGTTTTAAAATACAGTCTCATGTAGGAGTTTTAAAGCTCGGGTGTGTATACAGAGCATTGCAGACTAACAGGATTTATTCCTTTGTGTTCGCTGTTGTGTGTAAAGATTAAGAAAAGTAAACGAGTTGCTGATGGCTTTGGCTTGGATCAGTCCCAGGGCAGGTTGCCTGGACATTTCTTATAAAATATTGCATCCCCTCCCATTGAACTATAAGGACTTTTGGGTTTTTTTGAGTTTTCTAGAGCAGAGGATCAAATCAAGAGACCTTAAAATAATTAAGGCAGGGAAGAGTGTTTGCTCAGACCTCTGGCTCTGTTGTTGATGGCCATCTAAACTAAGGTGTGTACTCCTAAAGTAGAAGTAGTTTTTGAGATCCTTCTAAAGTTATCAAAGTTCACTGAGAAAACTTCCTTGTTCCCTTTCCCAGTGCTCTGATTGCATTTCTCTCACTTCTATTTTGGCTGCTGTGTTTTGCCTCCCCCCTTCTTCATGCGTTTCGCAGCTTCAGTGCCCTACATTTTCCCAGTTCTGGGTCTCCAAAAGCTGGAAAGGGTCTCCTGAAATGCGTTAGTGTGTTTTTCTTTAAAAAGACGCCTATGCTGTGGACTTTGCAAGAATATAATCAAAGTCCCTCTTAGGAAAGGGAACAGATACAATTAGAAACAAAAAGATCAATCAAAATTAAAACCCCCTTCATCTTATAAACTTAGTTAGGGTTAGATCTCAACTAATTTTAAACATCTCTCACTGAATAAACAATAACATTTTTCATTTGTTTTAAGTCAACATTTTACTGTTGCAGCCCAAACATCTTTTCGTTCACAAATTCTCATGTGAATGCTAGGAAAGAAAAGCAAATATGATCCTAAACTTACCGACAGGCTGTGTTAAGCTTCTGACCGAATTTGTTGTTCCCTGATCCTACTTCATGCTGGTCTAAACCACTGTAAACCAGCCAGCTGTGATTTCTTGCATGTGCAAGGCAGAAATTTCCAGTTCTTGCTGAGTTTGGAATCATATTTGCTTTATTTCTCTCCGTCTTCTGAGCTGTCTTGTTTCACAACAGGAGCTGGGAGGCAGGACCATACCCTTGGGGAAGGCAGCAGCTCTCAACAGACTTGTGTAGCAGTTTGTCTGCAAAACCAGTGTTTGGTACTGGCCAGTATTGTGTATGGGTCCATATAGAGTTTGGCCTATATGGCTTTATTGTGGCCAGAAGGAGCATTAAGGGCTTGAAAATAGATAGATCACAGCATCTGCCTGAATTATGTGGCCCTTCCGTCATATGTTTCTTTGTTTTGAGTCATCATCATTCAACACACCATGGTTTGAGGAATTTCGAAAGTGGAGCTTGTTGGAGACTGGTTTGGAACCAGTTCTACCTTTCTTGTGTAGTTTCAATCAACCCTCTTAGTCAAATCTCCTCCAATTTAGTTATTGAAATTCACAAGTATTCCTACATTATCTTCAGATCCAATCTATTTAGTTCACCTAAAGGATAAATGGTTTGAACAACATCTGAGAGATATTTAGGAAAACCGTCTCCTGTATCCTATAGCTGTTCCTATAGATGTTGTGTTGTGCCAACTGCTGCGTGTGGGCACAGCTGTGCCCTCCTCTGTCCCATAGGAAGGCACAGTACTTATCAAAGCTGTTTTAACACGACGGTCTCCATGTATCAAAGACTTTTTAATCAACACGACAGTCTCCACACCGGCAGAGCTGCACTCCTTCAACTCTACCAGTGCTATACGTTAAATGCTGTAGTAAGTACGGGCAGGTGAACTCAAACAGCATGTAAGTGAAGTGTAAATCCTCCTGCCTCCAAGCGAGTGCAACACCCAGGGGTGTTTATATTTTTCATAAGTAAATAGGTGAGCATTTGGTCTACAGGGTCCAACTAATACCCAGATATTTCAAAGTACACCATGGGGCTGTAGTGCTGCAGTTGTGTAGTTGTTTAGACTGGTGTCAAGTGTACTTAAAATGATGACATTTTGATTTCTCAGCACTTCCATGCTTTTCTTTCCTCCCTCTGCAGTTGTATGTGTGTCCTCACAGGCGCCATGTACCTGCACCACGTAGCTCAGGTTTTGTGTGCATGACTCCCATAAGATCTCCAGTCACCTAAATATATTCATGTAATCAAAAGCAGAGTTATTCTTTTACTGAAAATAATGAAGCTCTTTTTTTGTGTGTGTGTGTCTCCTTGCCTATGTGGCATTTCAGTGTTTCTAAAATATGCTTGCAAAAAATGAGAGCATGGCAAAGACCCAGAAATAATCCAGAAAAGGAAAGGAATCCTTCTGTTTTAAGGTACTAAGATACTGAAGTGCTGAAAGATATTGAAGTGCTGGAGCGGGTCCAGAGAAGAGCAACACGACTGGTGAAGGGACTTGAACATAAGACCTATGGGGAGAGGCTGAGGGAGCTGGGCTTGTTTAGTCTGGAGAAGAGGAGGCTTAAAGGTGAGCTCAGCACTCCCTATAACTACCTGAAGGGCAGTTCTAGCCAGGTGGGGATTGGTCTCTTCTCCCAGGCAGTCAGCAATAGGACAAGGGGGCATGGGCTTAAACTCTGCCAGGGGAAATTTAGGCTGAATATTAGAAAGCAATTCTTTGCAGAGAGAGTGGTCAGGCATTGGAATGGCTGCCCAGGGAGGTGCTGGACTCACCGTCCCTGGAGGTTTTTAAACTGAGATTGGACATGGCACTTAGTGCCATGATCTAGTCAATGGACTGGAGTTGGACCAAGGGTTGGACTGGATGATCTCTGAGGTCTTTTCCAACCCAGTCAATTCTGTGATTCTGTAATTCTGTGATACTGATTAGTATTGCAAGTGGCATCCAGCTCTCAGATACGGACCATGAGAAGTAGCTGAGGTAGAATTAATTTTGACATCCTTTTATCAAACTAGATGGTAAAACAAATTAATTGCAGAGTTTCTTGCTTTTAAATATGTTTTATTGTGACATTTAGTCTTTCATGTGTGTAACTTACATTTTAAGTGCAATGCTTTAGGAAGCAAATTTTTATTAGTGAGAATTTAATTTCTCTTGATATATAATGCACATTACCCTCTACCTTGAATGCATGGCTTCATTTCTTATTAACAGTATCCCTGGAAAACCTTTTCTCTGTAAGCTATGCTGAGGCTATGTTTCATTCAAATATAACTTGGGTTCTATTAATGGTGTATTTTATATATATATATATATTTAATTTCATCAGATGTATAAGCATTGGCCCAACAGATGTTCTGGCTCTATAGTATATCTGTCTGCTTATGGAGCTTTAAAAATCTATGTTACATAAAGGTGTGTCTATAAAGTGTGGGGACTGTAAAGTATGGATTATTCTCTAATGATCCCATCTAGAATAATAACTCCAAGGAAAGGACTTGCCTTTTTTTTTTGATTCTTATATAAATCAGTACATTATATTAATTAAGCAGAGACTGATTCTGTAGAAGAAAAAGTAAATAATTTCTTGTGTGGTAAAACTTTAGATTGAGGGAGAAAACTATTTTCCAAATAAATCCAATAAGCGAAGTTACTGATGTCCAGTTCTCTTTCAGTATCACGTATCTCTGATTTTTGGTGTTGTTGCAAATGCCCATTCCTCGATCAGCAACATAAACCACAAACATTTATGAACCAGTTAAAGAATTATGGACCGATAAAGTAATAAAATATGCAGAATTGTTAGTTTAGGCTAACTGATAGTCTCATGGATAACATATTGTAGGACCATAAAAGCTGTTTTATCCTTAAATAAATTTTTCTTATTGTTGTATTAAGAATGTTGAGTATAATTCATTTAAACAAAACAGTAATGCAAATGCTGTCTAGAAATATGTGAGTTTTTGTAGGACTGCGTCTTATCTTCTGAATGGTTCTTGTCAGAGTGGTCTTTCAAAGCCAACAGGGTCAGTCATATGAGTCAAAGATTGTTAAACTAGACTTGATGCAATATTAGGCATGGCTGAATTTAGCATTATGTGTTAATTTTAAAATAGTGTCATAATATGCAAAGAAAGTAAGAAAAACTAGAACTATGTCCAGCAGACTTCATGGGGCTCAACTGATATTGACTTTTGTGGTGTGTGCAAAGGACCCACTCAGGATCAACACAGACATCCACAATCTGGGTTATTAAATTGTGCATCCAGTGTATTTGTGGTCTTGCTTGAATTTAGTTTTGGTATGAGCACTGGAGAAAAGTGGTACTGTAGGACAAAGATTTTTTTGGTTGCATTTGTGATACACCCCAACTGTAAGGTACAGCACTTATTTTGGCTGCTAAAAGTCAACCATGTGCTCCATTGGATGTTGTCATCCTGTACATACAGTGATCCAGACCTTGATGAAAGCCACCAGTCTGCTGTTCTTGATGAGAAGAATGTGTGGGATTACAGCTTCGGAAACGTCGATTTACTTTGGGTGTCAAGGAATATGGTTCTTATTTGACTACGCTGCTGCAGTCCAGGCAGTCAGTTCTTGCTGCCAAGTATTATTTACATTTTATAGCTGCCAGACACCCCCAAAAGGTGACGTATTGGATGTCCCCGTCTGCTTTGGCTATAACTGGGAGTTGAAGATGGTCATCATCTTGGAAGGAGTACTCAGTATCCTTCAGACATGCCATATTATTGTATTATATCATATGTCTGTTTGCTTGTTGTGCAGAGGTATGAATGTTTGGCAGCGGTGCTGAACAGGATTGTGTTCTATCATGCTAAGTACCATACAAATCCATATGAAGATCTGATCCCAGATTATTTATAACCCCTAAAATTTCTCCAGAAGGCCAAAAGTTGCTTTTTTTTTTTTGAAAGCCTAATCTGCTGCCAAAATGACTGGAGATTCACATAGAATCATAGAACCACAGAATCATTTTGGTTGGAAGAGACTCATCAAGTCCCACCATAACCTAACTCTGGCACTAAACCATGTCCCTAACAACCTCATCTGTATGTTATTTAAGCCCCTCCATGGATGGTGACTCCACCACTTCCTGGGGCAGCCTGTTAAATGCCTGACAACCCTTTCCAGGAAGAAATTTTTCCCAATATCCAACCTAAACCTCCCCTGGCACAACCTGAGGCCATTTCCTCTTGTCCTATCACTTGTTCCTTGGGAGAAGAGACCAACACCCCTCATGCTACAACCTCCTTTCAGGTAGCTGTAGACAGTGATAAGGTCTCCCCTCAGTCTCCTGTTCTCCAGGCTGAACAGCCCCAGGTGCCTCATAAACCCCTGTTGTGTTGGTTATGCAGGCCCCTCCCTGACGTGCTAAAATACTCTTGTTCAAGATACGTTTCCAGTTGACACCAGAACATCAGTGGTGGCTTTCGGCAAAAGCAGGACAGCCTGGGGGTGACTGGATCTCCCAACATGTGCAACCCATTGCTGGTTATTTGGAAAAGCGGATACACTGCTACTGAGGGCAGTTGTGGGGGGAAACGCTACAGCTCTATGCAGGAGCTTAGAGAGGGAGTGAAAATTAAGGTATCCTATTAAAACTAGAGAGGAAAATTAGCCAGGAAGATAATTACTTGATCTGGGATTTAGCCAGGATTTAGAATTAACACTAGATTCATTCTTTGTTGCTGTTTGTTCAGTTTGTAAAGTTTAGGACTGTTTTGGGGTCAACCAAAGTAGGCATTTTTCCTCTTGATGAACTGAAAAACAAGAATTTAAAAGAAAATAAAAACTCTGCTCATACCCTCAAAGGGTGCCACTTTTTTGTAGCTATTTTTTTAACAAAAAAGAACCATACACTTTAGGGAAGGAATGATTAGATGCTCCATCCCTGGAGACATCCCAGGCCAGGCTGGATGGGGCTCTGAGCAACCTGATCTGGGTGAAGATGTCCCTGCTCATGGCAGGGGTGGCACTGGATGAGCTTTGAAGGTTCTTCCACCCAAACTGTTCTATGATTCTATGAATGAAGGAGGGTATGTCAGCATGCTTCACCAAGGATGGAGAAAGATGGAGTGGAAGGGCTTCTCACTGGTGTGGAACTGGTGTTCAAATCCCATTTTTCTGATTTCTCAGAGAGTCCACTTCTGAAAAGTGTTCTCAGTGCTGGATACTTTGCAATGGTTTTCCACTACTCTCTGCTGCTTCAAGTTAGTATAAATATTAGTGTATAATATATAATAATGTATTCATTGCATAAACCTGTCTATTGGGGGAAAGGTGAATGCCTGATTCCAACCTATGCTTTAAGTTATTAACTAATTATTTTTGAGGGCATCCAGAACTCTCAGAATATAGAGGAAAGCACAGGTGCTACAGGTGGGCCAGACACAGTCATGAGGTCAGTGAAAAGTAGGACGTGACTGGGGTTTTCAAGGCAAAAGAAGCTGAGCTCACATGTAGAATTAATTCTTTATTCCCAACCATTCATTGGGAATTTCCAAGCCATTTGTTGGGAATATCCCAACCATATCCCACTTGGACCCAGAACTTTGTTTTGAGGTTGTACTTTTGATTTGGGTGATCTGAGGTGTAAGCCCAGCCCAGGTATTGTGACCTGGCCTATAAAAGAGCTGATTTCTCTTTGTAGGTTATATATATGAGCTTCTTAGTTATTTAAATATCTTCACTGCTATAAAACACTACCTAATCTTCATAAATATGTGATCTATACGTGTATTTTTATATGTGTGTGTAGATACAGACATTTAATTCCAATTCCTTTTTATTTATGGTGTTTTTCATTTCTGTGATAAAATGCTTGTGAGCATCCAGAATTTCTGTGAGGAGGAAGAAAAGAAATTACATCTTCTTAAAAATTAATCATGGATTAAATATCTCCCCTTTTTAATTTGAGAATGTTATCAACTTACAGAATACAAGTTGAGTCTCTACCCTTACTCTGAACTAGTTGAATTGTCATGCCACGAGTCCCATGCTACAGGGATTGTGTTCAAGATCTTTGGATGAACAAAGACAATCAGTTTTTATTTAGTGAAATAGAAAGTTTGTTTTCAGTTATTTAGGAAAAATAATGATAAAAGCAGCCTCTTTTGCTTTCCCAAGCATTTTAACAGTCCTTTAGTTTAACTAAAGAGTCTGAGCCTCCTTTGGTAATGAAGCTTTCATTGAACTCTACTGTAAGAGATGTATATTGAGGCACTTGTTTCAATATAATTATTAATTTGTATTTCTTTTACTGTTTGGGAACCTTACTGCAAACTGGGTGGCAATATATTATTATTACAAAAGTGTGTTCAGACATCTGAGTGTCATATACATATTTATGGACATTTCTGTGCGCTGCTTATGATGGGGAGAAAGGAAGGCAAAGTCTGATTCTCCTTTTTTCTCTGCTTTCTTATATGTAAGATGGTGATGTTTGGATTTCATACAATTTTATGTGTCACTCATACTCTTGGCAAATGACTACACAGAGATAATAGTGACAGGAGAAGCAGATCTCTGTGTTTCTGGACTCTTACAGGAAGGCTGGATTGCGACGTTTGAGCCAACACATGAATGGAAGTCTGCTCTCAAAGTCTCGTTTTCACCAAAGAAGTAAATAGCAGTTTTATATAGTGAAACAGCAAAAAAACCCCCAAAACACCGCCCTCTTGGACTCCTGCCTTTCAGATACACATTTGCTATTCAGAGAACAGAGAACTGAGTGCTGCAGATGCCAAGCAAACATTTTCATGTCTTCTCTGAATATATTTTAAGGCCAGTTTTCCTGCATGGGTATCTAGAAAGTTTATTGTCTATAATTTTGTAGCTTCTGCAAACTGTAAATTGGTCTAAAACCCATAGCTTCCAGCAGGTTTGGGATAAATTGCAATTAAACGTGTTGTAGATGCCATTCAAAAGGTCATTTTCCCTTTGTGTGGAGGTCTCAGATAGGCAGTAAGCTGCCTGATGTGGTGTTGGGTTCATCTCCCGTTTTGCCCACGTTGCTCACTGCACACAGTTAACGACAGAACGCAATAGCATTTGGTGTAAATGTTCCTTACACGTGCGAACAATAGATTTAGAAATGTGGAATTAATATTTGAGCATTTAAATACTTTCCAGAGCCAATAAAGTACTTCTCTTTTCTTTGTACTTGTTCATTTTTAGATACTGACCGAGCTTTAGTGCTGCTGGAAGAATATTGTAAAAAACTAAGGAAGCCAGAAGAGCAACAACTGAAAAAAGCCATCAGAAAGGTGATGGGCATCTTTAAAAGCAGCTTGTTTCAGGCACTTCTAGGTAGGTACTGATATTTAATATTAGATGTATGTCTTGAAGGCCTGGTCAGGCCTTCAAGGCCTGTACCTGAAGCTGGGTCAGAACCAGTAACTTTTTTATTGCTCGCTATTTAATATGTGTTTACAACTGAACAACTGTGATGATCCTTCCAGGTTCTCTGTGAGGAAACTTGTTGTCCTGCTGTTTCAAAGGTATTTGCTTATTTATAGTGAAGGAAAGCATAACAAAATCCTCTTGCAAGATAAGGCATTGAATGGTTATTTCTAAACCTTGCTACTTTCCTTTGTTTAATGGAAATTACTGAACAAGAGTAGGATATAAATGTTTTTTTTTTTTTTTCAAAGTTTAAGCCATCTCCACTCAGGTAAATGGCCAAAGTTTCATTGATTTCACTGTCTACCAAATAACATAAAATCTTTATGTCTTTTGTGCCAAATTTTTCTGAAAAATGTCAGCCAAAGAAACTCGGAAATCAATCAAGAAAAATGCTCAAGGACACAGTGAAACTTTGGCAGAATGTTCAAATCCATGCATTAATACACTGAGCGTCACTCAGTCTATCTTGGATTCACTCGAAGGTCCCCATTTCACCTTTTAAATGATGGTATTTGTCAAAGTCGAGCACTTGGTGGTTTGGAGCTTTATATAAAATAACCTCCATAAGTTGTTCTATATGTTTTCAAGGTTATGAGCGTACCTGTGTGCTGTAGCATCCCTGTTGTCCCTTGTGCCGTGTCTGTGCTGCCAGTCGTGGAAAGTGGTGACAGTAACTGTGTGTCAACCTTGCTCTACCTCCCTCTGCCCTCTCCCCCGTGTTGCATTGACCTCTTGGTGTTTTATTCCTTCACAAACATCTGTAGATTTTGGGCAGAACTAGGCAGTTTTTTAACACAAATGATGTTTGTAGAAACACACATACCTTCGGGTTGTGGTTGGTTGAAGCCTGAGTACCGATTGTGCTCGTTGCAGAGCTACAATCATTAACAGTTAGGGAAAAATGTTGATTATACGTCATAAAGGTAGAAGCATGTCAATACTGCACTATTGCTGTGAAAACAACGGAGGTCTGGGAAGAGTTCTAGTAATTTCTATAGCATTTGTGAAAAATCTGTGCTAATATTTCCTGCAAATGGAAGTAACTAACGTCAGTGCTATTTTACTTGTAATTTCCCTCAGCTTCTTTAAAGTGATTAACTTTATTTTATAAACCTTACATAATTGTAATTGCTGTGTATTCTTTAAAAAAGTAAACGGCTTCATAATGGAATGGTATTTACCAAAAAGTTATAAATAGATTTGAACTAAAGAGTGAAAAAAGGTGGGATGTTTCTGTGCCATGTTTATGAAGATAACTATGGATGTAGAAGTATGCGCTGAAGAAATACACAAGTCACAGAATCTACATTAGCTGTGCATTTACTTTTGTGGTACTTTGAAGTGATCTTTCCAAGTGTTCCAACACCATATGTGCTTTTTGTGTGGCTCTACTGCAATATTTGTTGCATTGCACATGCCAGAAATGAAGAAGTTTCATTACATACATTAAGGCTGAATCCAAAGAATACAGGAAATCTTTTGATTACCACAATAACTGATTGAGAAGTGTGGTGTTACGGAATTTAGATTGCGTTTTCATTTGTAGGCCTTTGGATGTCTTGTCTTTGTTTGTAAATGCTTCCTTTTATAAAAGAGATTTGGGAATCGCAAGGCATGTTAAAAATCTCCCATTGTTACATTTGGTTTGCTAGTTGGTTGGTCTAGATTCTGCAATAATACAAACGACTGACCTCTCATTGGTATTTTAAGTGTGGCAGTTGATGCTATTACGCAATCAATAATGAGGTTCTTGCATAATCGGTCCATCAACCCACTTCCATGACATCTGTTTTAGCTTCTGGTCATAGTTTCTTCTATTCATCATCAGACCACCACACAAAGAAGTACCGGAGGCAGAGCTTGTAGTCTCTTTTTAAGTTCTGTCCTACAAGTGCTCCTTTGTCTTTTATATATTTACAGAATGTCTAATTGCCTTGAAATTATCTATTTTTGAGTGCCTAGTCTTAATTAGACTTAATTTTCAGAGTCTGAGTGTCCATCGCTCTCCAAAATTTGATCTCATTTACAGATGTCAAAAATTGGTTTTATCCAGAACTGATTGACCTTTTGAGTATTTAGGCTGTAACTACTAATGAAAAATGTAGTTTCAATACAGAATTATTAACCTGGATGCAGAAGTGCACATTGCTACCAGGCATAAAGTGAACATAATTTTATGTGCCAAATTCAGTTTTTGTAGGTCCTACAGCTTTAGTAAAATTTGATTCCTTTACAAATAAATTCAGCTGTTATAACCATCCCCATCCTCCAAGTGTGTGTTCAATTCTTATTAACTTCCGAAATGCTTTTAAAATCTGTAGGATGTCTTAAATTCAGTATAGCAAGAACAGATGAAATAATTATAGAGGCACTTTTTAAGTCTAGTGTTGTCTAGTTCCTTTTGTTCTCAAATTTATGCTTGTGCGATTTGATTCAACCAGCCGCCTTTGAACTTGGGCTCTCAGTGTGTGTGATTTTTTCTAGACTCAATGTGTTCCATAAATATTAACTGTTGACTACTGAACGAGGGAGTAACATGAGAAAAGTGAAGATCCAATATTTTTCATATGTACACTCTAACACATGGCAAGAAGTGACTACAAATACAGAAGTTAAAGTTCTGTAAGTGATTTCCAGAAGGATTACTGAAGGATTGTCTTTTTACATGTTAATTTGGGTTGAAAAGCATCTTCTCCCTTTGGGGTGTTCTCGTTGCTGGATCTCTTGCTAGAGCCGCTGTGCTGAATTACAGCTGAGTTAGTTGTGAAAAAGCACATTTTCGAAGCAACACATGGAGCCGCTGTCTCTGGAGACCCATTTACACTCCAGCGGCTTGAACACAATGCTTTGAAAATCCAGCCCTAAGAGGGGGGACGAGGAGAAACTCTTCAGAAGGAGCGTGCAAAGGGAAGAACACACATTTAGATATTGACATTGCTCTTAATTCCAAATCATTTTCACCAAAAGGATTGTACCAATCCTGCTACGTGCGGCGAAGAGCTACGCGACTGTTGTTACAAGCTTGTGAACACTTTTGCTTTCTGTAGGGCCATTTGTAGCTAGATGATATTGAAATCATAAAGTCCTCTCAAATTGTAGCACATGGTGTTCTGATGGGAGTGCTTATTTTTTATAACCCTGCGAGGAAGAGGAAATGAAACCTGCGGAAATCCAAAGGCCTTGTTTGTTGGGATTGTCTTGTAATGGGGCATCTTAAAGGCATTGTGCAGAGATAGAAAACCATGAAAGACAGTAATAATAGTCATCTGGATAAGTCAAAACAACCAAACATTTATTTTTCTGCAGTTCTGTTCTTTATGCAACTTAATCAGTTTTTATAATGCAATACATAGTTTAGCACAATTTCTTTCTAAAACCTTCTGCTGTGTATTTGTCTAGCCTTCATTTCATTAAGAAAAGTGCTTGATTTTACAGCTTAGAAGGCCGTTGCGTGGAATGAAAATGGATGAAAGAGGTTTATGTCAGGGTCGTGGGTTCTGTGTGGTTTTTTATTGTTGTTGTTTTGTAGATATATCTCTATAAAACATCATTTTGTTTCTAGCAGGAATTAAAGTGCCACAAATAGCTGTAATCATCTTATGCAGTATTAGGTAAAAACTAATCTCAATAGGTTTTTCTAAAATTCGGATAAACCCGATCTGCACTGGATGACGTATTTCCTGAGGACTTTGAAACCATGTCTTATGTTTTTTTCTTGTGATTGCGTAAATTTGCCTGAATTTTAAAATGGCATATTTTCAACTAAAATCTGCATCACCTTTTTTTTTGTTGTTGTTGTTGTTTGTTTTGTTTTGTTTCTAATGGTATTGTACCATTTCTGCAAAATAATGTGGATGTTACAAAACTGCTATAAAAGAAACTGGAGAGGAACCTACCATAGGAGTAATGATGGGATGTTGAAACATGCCCCTGTCACAAAAGGAAAACGCTAAGAATGAAAAATGGGGAAGATTTTGATAGATGTAGCCATGCATGTCAACTAAGGATAATAATATAAAGTCCCTCCATTTGTAGGCTCTAATGCTGAAAAGAAGAATTATGCTGTTGACCACGTAAAGAGAAGAAGAATGTAGAGGCAATTAATAGAAAGACACGGAATTCGTTTAGGCATGTTGTGTTCAAGGAGAAACCCTTTAAATAGTGACAGGAGGAAATGTGAGACTAGAGGGAAGGAGGTGGGTCAGGACTGGGCAACAGATGTGTGAACAGCAGGATAAATGGTGAGAAAAGCAGGAGACCTGCAACACAGTCCTGGGCTGGAGATGGAACCTGCAACAACGTAGGTGTTAAGAACGATTATAGATGTCAGGGGAAAAGTCAGGATCATGCAACACCTCAAAAATCCACTGCTAGTCATACATGGTAGCGTTGGCCTTCAGTGTTAAAGAGCTTATGAGATGTTCACAAAAGGCATAGAAATAATATATAAAATACCACAGGTTGCTATTTTCTTCTTCTGTGATCTAACTTTAAGAAACGCAGCAGTCATATTTTCAGGCTTTTCGCCACAGCCACCAAGAATACTTTTGTGCTTCTTCTTTCAAATGAATGTAAGGTTTGATGTTCATGGCACCATGGAAAGCAATGCAACACCAAATTTCAGAAGGCTCCTGATAAAGGTGCACAAGTTGAGGATATCAAAATCAGGAATGTGATTGACAGTCACCTTTCTAAGGCAATGGTGGCCATCAATAGTACCAATCTTTCTCAATCCACAGGAGGAAACATGTTCATAGAATCATCGAACCACAGAATCGTAGAATAGTTTGGGTTGGAAGGGTCCTTCACAGCTCATCCAGTGTCACCCCTGCCATGAGCAGGGACATCTTCACCCAGATCAGGTTGCTCAGAGCCCCGTCCAGCCTGGCCTGGGATGTCTCCAGGGATGGGGCATCCACCACCTCTCTGGGCAACCTGGGACAGGGTTTCACCACCCTCAGTGTAAAAAATTCCTTCCTCATGTCTGTCCTGAATCTCCCCTCTTAATTTAAAAACATCACCCCTTGTTTTGTCATAACAGACCCTACTAAAAAGTCTGTCCACATGTTTCTTCCAGGCCTCTTTTAAGCACTGAAAGGCCACAATGAGGTCTCCCTGGAGCCTTCTCTTCTCCAGGCTGAACAACCCCAGCTCTCTCAGCCTGTCCTCCCAGCAGAGCTGTTCCAGCCTCTGATTGTCTTGGTGGCCTCCTCTGGCTCCTCTCCAACAGGTCCATGTCTCTCCTGTACAGGTGTCGCAGCACTTAGTGCTGTGTCAGTGTTTCAGGAACCAAAAGGATCTTAAATGAATTGCTGCACTGCAAAACTTTTCAGTAGGAAAGCCCAGCCGGGTGTTATCTATTCACACTTGCCAAGCTCACCCTCAGTAGATGTTTTTAACCTACTTATGTGTTCGGCGCGCTTAGCTCCTTACCGTGCTCCTGAATGTAAGGTCACTGATCTCCTATGTCATTGTTCTCTAAACTTAATCTCAGCGAGCTGGTTTCTGGTCATGTCAGGCTATTTCACCTCCTGTAACGACACTGAATTCCTGGGGAGTTAATCCTGTGCAGCCAAGCCTGTGTCTGGCCCAGGGACTCTGGGCAATCCTCTCGCTCAGGGCCTGAGTCCAGCATTCACAAAGTCAATAGAAAAAACTCCCATTGACTTCACTTGCCTCGCATCATGTGTTGGAGTGATTCTCACAGAGATTTATATTCAGACCTTCCCTGACTGAGAGATAAAGATTCTTCTACAGCCATATCTAAAAATATTGAAACTATTACAAATGTCGAGGAGCAACAGAAATGTGCAAAAACCCTTCAGTGCTCTGTCACATTTGAGAAGCGCTCAGATGACATGTCTGACAATGGGGAAGCCTGTTATTACTCTGCACAGAGCCCTACTTTCCCAAACTGGCATCTTTCTTTGTTGCAGCATAAATTACAGCAGAGCTGAAATTTAAATTCAAGAGCAGCTTTTGTTTTGCCTGAAGACAGCTGCAGCTGCTTTTATTCTTGAAGCCCAATTCTCTTAGTAAGCAAATTTGCGCTTTCTCTCAAAACAGCTAAAGGTAGCAGTGCTGGATCTTTGGGATGGTTTGAAGTTGTGTGATCTCTTTTTTTTAGTTTCTTTTATGAACTAGAGGCTGGACTGCAGCCAGCTCCAGGAACTAAGCCTCGTGGTTCTCCAGCGAAAGTCTGGTTGCACAGAGTGAACCATTTCTTCCAAAAAAAAAGACAGATCTAACGTGGCTGTTTTTCTGAGGATTTTGGCCCACTGCTATTTTTGCTACCATGGCAATGAAATTTACTCTGCAGTATCTTCATTTCTCTCCAACTCTTCCAATTCTCCCCACCTCATGGTACCTGCAGATCCTTTGGAGGAAACGAAGCTTCTTCACTTCTGTCGATCAACTTCTATCCAGTAGGCAAAGGGTTCAAAGTTAGTTGGTGAGAGCTGGGAGACAGATGCACATTCTGGGAAAGGACAGACAGACATCACGGTACTATGGGGACACCAGGTATCCAGAAAGGGGAATTCAGAAACGAGGTCAGAAGTGTTACCCTTACCCTGCCTTTCTTAGTTGTGTCTGTGATGGAGGAGCTGAAATATTTCTCTGTCTCTGAAAATGTCAGAATCGCTTTTGCCTTTGGGACTTACTGGGGGTTACAGTGATGCTTTACTGGTGAGAGATGAGGAACAAACAGAGCCAGGGCTTGGCGCTCCCAATTCTTGCTGGCCAAACTGGAAAAGTGAGTAGCCCTCCCACAGCAAGTTCTTCATATTAAAGTAATTTGGTTATTTTCCACTTTGAGAGAGCATGTGCTAAGATGTGGGAATCATGTGTGCACCTCAAATTGGGTTTTATTTGAAATAATTTAAATATTATAAGCTTGTGAATTACCAGAAAAGACCTGAACCCAAAAGCAAAGCTCTGATACCTCTTATATTTGTGGGAATTTTGATTGGGATCTCATCCTTGCTGTTGACCTTTTCCTTTAAGAATTTCATAAAACCGGTGCATATGGATGCTGATGGACTCCAAAAATTTCCGGATCCCAGCCCAGGTCTGTATTTGGCTTCTCAGCCTGTCTGTGTGCAAGAAGAAAACGATTACAGCACTGATACAACCTAGGTAATACATAATCACTTGTAATCCTAATGCAACCCTCTGCTCCTGTTTTGCTGCCTTTTAACCAGTGAATGACGGCATTTACATCCCAACAAGGAATCCAGCAGCTTTGTGGGCTTTGCTCATTCAAAATGCAAAAGCTGTGCATTGGAGATAAACCATTTCTAAGATGAGTTTTTAATATGAGCAATGTGATAATTGTTGAGCTTGTTAGATTTCAATATCCAACAAGGAATAAAAGCTGCTTTTTTTTTTTCCTGTTATTTTGTTTTTTATAAGTGTATCTTGGCCATATGGATTCCATGTATAATTAGAAGTAATAAAATGCAGTTGGAGCAGCTGTTGCTGTGTGGCTGCTGTCCCAGTATAAAGCTTTTCATTCTCTGCGTTAAATAGGGATGGCCTGTTATTGGTTTGTGACGAGAATTAGAGACAAATTATTAAGAGATGCATTTAGATAATCTAGTTTTATTTTGAATAATGTATTCTCCTTTTTCAAGCTGAGGCAACATAAAAGGACAACAACATAGATGATTTTTTTGGCGTTAAATAAAGACTGATTTATATCTTGCTAATGTAGTTTGTACATCGACTAATAAAATGGAAGAAAATAATCTGGAGCAAGCTGTTCCATCAGTAATCCCAATGTTTATTTTTGTCTCTAAAATAGCAGAGCTGTTCTCCCTCTCTGATGTTTTGGTTTGCCGAGTCGCTTTAGGCTAGACTGAGAGGTGATTTTTGTTTAGCGAGTATAACTTCGTAAGAAGCTGCATGTCAGTTTTAAAATCACAGAAACATTTTAGCCTTGAAGAGTGTTGTACCTTATAGATGTCAAAGCTGCCATAAATGAGCCAAATCTGTTGCCTGATGCCACTCCTGTGGCTTTTCTGGAGTTCCAGGCTACTTTTTTTTAACCCTGGGCTTCATGTGTTATGGGAGTCAGTGAAAACCACTGATTTAAGTGATTTAAGTGCAAGTGGGATTCAGCACTGAATAGTAAGACACACAAAAATAAACTAGTTAATCCTGTTTATACATATATGTATGTTAGCAATAGGATAAGGGGGCATGGGCTTAAACTCTGCCAGGGGAAATCTAGGCTGGATATTAGAAAGAAATTCTTTATGGAGAGAGTGGTCAGGCATTGGAATGGCTGCCCAGGGAGGTGCTGGACTCACCAGCCCTGGAGGTTTTTAAGCTGAGACTGGACATGGCACTTAGTGCCATGATCTAGTCAATGGACTGGAGTTGGACCAAGGGTTGGACTTGATGATCTCTGAGGTCTTTTCCAACCCAATTGATCCTGTGATTCTGTGATTCTGTGTGTATATATACATATATATAATACCTACATAAATGGGTATATATATTAACAGGTAACTGTGGATATCGTATTTATCTCAATCTTCTACTGTAGTTTGCTCAGGTATGATTCTGTATTGGCGGCTTTGTTGGGTATTAAAACGTGTCGTGACAAGAAATACTGCAGACTATGTTGTTCATTCCCATCGTGTGTTTGTTCTGTCATGTGGTCCATTTTCTGTCACTGTGTTTGGGCTCTGTCACCCTGATCTGCTACTGAGATAATTATGGGCTCTTTTCAAAGAAGACTGAACTTAAGCCTTTCGTTTGTTCTTTCCTGTCTCCATTTTGTCATCGTAGTTGTGTGTTTTGAATTTCTGCTGGTGTGGTTGATTAAGGCACTATTCCAAAAAGTCCCAGGCATTGGAAATAGAAAATAGCTTTTATAATAATTATCATTATGTTATGTTTTACAGAAATGTGAAAAGAATCAGGTCTGCAGGGCAGTGCTATAACTAAGGTAGCTTCTGTGAATTTAACTGGGTTAAATCCCTGTACATTCATACAGCGCGGTACTTATTTATTTGACCTCAAACTGTTTTCCTTAAAAAATCCTGCTTCGTTCAGTGTACAGAAGGAGCAGGACTTATCTCATGGGCAAGTACTTAACCCATTGCTTTCTTGTTATTATTTCCTGTGTGATGAGGGGATTGTAGTTCTGTGCTACTGGGTTGCTACTGAAACCTTGAGAAATAGCGGTAAAAATATCTACTTATTTTAGAGCCCTGACTGGAGACACTTCTGACCTGATACATCACCACATATACCACTTTTGAAGAATGAAGAAAGGCTGAGGGAGCTGGGGTTCTTTAGCTTGGAGAAGAGGAGACTGAGGGGTGACCTCATTAATGTTTATAAATATATGAAGGGTGAGTGCCACGAGGATGGAGCCAGGCTCTTCTCGGTGGCCAACAATGATAGGACAAGGGGTAATGGGATCAAGCTGGAACACAAGAGGTTCCACTTAAATTTGAGAAAAAACTTCTTCTCAGTGAGGGTGACAGACACTGGAACAGGCTGCCCAGGGGGGTTGTGGAGTCTCCTACTCTGGAGACATTCAAAACCCACCTGGACATGTTCCTGTGTAACCTCACCTAGGCGTTCCTGCTCCAGCAGGGGGATTGGACTGGATGATCTTTTGAGGTCCCTTCCAATCCCTGACATTCTGTGATACTGTGTGATACTTTTAATGTCTCACCACAGCTCCCCCTGCAACAGGAGTGTAACTATTTTGACAAGACTTTCCCAATGTCTTGGTTTGGGCAATTAAAACATGAGGATGGTTTGATGGGTGATCATTTTGGAAAACTATGGTGTACGTGACTTCCCGACCATCACCGAGGCTCTCTATAGGAGTCAGAGGTAGGATTTAATTCCCGGGGTGGCATTTAATGCTCTTAAGCTAAAGAACCTTCAAGAAATCTTCTTATCGCTCTCAGCCTTTCAGCTCCTGAGATAAATGGTGCCAAGGCTGCTCAGGCAGCTTCCCCAGCGCCCATTCCGTATACTGAATAAAGTGTCAGAGCAGAGAGAAAAACGCTATGTGACCATATACTCAAATTGTGACACTTTCTAACTTTGGGAGATACATTTACCACCTTATCAGTGTATTGTAGCTAATTTTACATGGCGATTTCCTAGCCTTTAAAGATAGTAAAAAGAGCTTCTCATTGCAAATTCTATTGTGTGATGATATCAATAATACGCGTTTTAAAGCGAGGCCAAAACTGTCAGACACTTCACACCAGCCTTTGCTGCTTGAGCTAATGGAGGTGCTGAGACTACTAGACATATCGTTTCCGATCTCTTAGGTCTGATTTTTTTTTATCCCAATAGTTAATGGTTTATACTTTCTTCTGCAAAATAAGAATTTTGAAGGCATATTTCTTGGAGGCACTGGGACTCAGATCACCATCATTTTCAATGTGCTACTGATAAAGGAAATGTCAGAGCAAATGGTGTCGGAGCAGCTTTGCTCCGAGGACTTGTTTCCAGATCCTGGCTCTGCTGCTGCCTTGCTGCACACCCTGGGTGGTGGGGATGTGGCCCAAGAGCATCCTTGTGGCCTTCTCCCACCGTAATTATGGTTATATATATATATATTTATGTTCAAATTACATATATTCACGATATTATGTATATAGGTACATGCACACATATATATATACACACACATGCATGATATAATTACATATTTTTCCATAATCATAGATATGAATGCTCATATTAATCAGATAATTTGTTGGGAGATTGACTGTCTTCCCAGAATCTAAGAACCTGCAGGTAGCAGGAGGAATTGTTTAGGGAGAGCATCTTTCAAAACATATAGTAATCAGATAGCGGGAGAAATCCGACCTAATTACAGCGAGACAGAGCGATAAATACAGAGTTGCACTGTATTTTCTCCCAAGTCTTACTTTTTCTGGAATTATTTTTAATCTCCTGTGTTGAACTGCAATATAAAACTGTAACTTCATTATTGTTCTTCTTAAATCTCTAAAACCAAAAGACTGTGCTGTTTTTATTCCTGTCAGCATTTCATACCCTTCTAAGGATTTACCAATGAGTTTTGGTGGGGCAAACTGTATTTCTCATGTTAGCTTAGTTGATTTTTCCTTATAAGCAATTAATTTATCTTTGAAGTTTTGTAAATACACTTTGGAAGGAAATATACTCAGAAAAAAGTAATTTTGATCTCTTCGAAGTTAGTCAAACCCTTTCTCTAAATAAAGTTTAGAGTGACATCTTGTGGTAACGTTGATTTCAAATATATCCTGTTGGTATTGTTTCATTTTGTCCACAGGAAGTGTAGTGTTTTCTGTTTAAAATTTTTACTTAGCAGAAGGGTATAGTGACTTCTGAGTATTATCAGGGTTTTTGTGAGACTGGATGTGATGTAAGGGTCCTACAGGTGTGGTTTATCTTTTACCGCATGAACTTTATCCCGTGAATACCTGTGAGTTCCAGGTGTTTTGAACTCCAAGATGTTTTAATCCTCTTCCAGCCATTGACTCACAGAATCACAGAATGTCAGAGATTGGAAGGGACCTCAAAAGATCATCCAGTCCAATCCCCCTGCCGGAGCAGGAACACCCAGATGAGGTTACACAGGAAGGTGTCCAGGTGGGTTTGAATGTCTCCAGGGTAGGAGACTCCACAACCCCCCTGGGCAACCTGTTCCTGGCTCTGTCACCCTCACTGAGAAGAAGTTTCTTCTCAAATTTAAGTGGAACCTTTTGTGTTCCAGTTTGAACCCATTACCCCTTGTCCTATCATTGGTTGTCACTGAGAAGAGCCTGGCTCCATCTTCCTGACACTCACCCTTTATAAACATTAATGAGGTCACCCCTCAGTCTCCTCTTGTCCAGCTCCAGAGCCCCAGCTCCCTCAGCCTTTCCTCACAAGGGAGATGCTCCACTCCCTTCAGCATCTTTGTTGCCCTGCGCTGGACTCTCTCCAGCAGTTCCCTGTCCTGCTGGAAGTGAGGGGCCACAACTGGACACAATATTCCAGATGTCTGCACTGTCTGCAACTGCCTGAAAGGAGGTTGTAGCATGGAGGGGGTTGGTCTCTTCTCCCAGGTAACAAGTGACAGGACAAGAGGAAATGACCTCAAGTTGCACCAGGGGAGGTTTAGATTGGATATTGGGAAACAATTGTTCCCAGAGAGGGTTGTCAGGCATTGGAACAGGCTGCCCAGGGCAGTGGTGGAGTCACCATCCCTTGAGGGGTTTAAAAGGCATGTAGATGAGGTTTTTAGGGACATGGTTTAGTGCCAGAGTTAGGTTATGGTTGGACTTGATGATCTTAAAGGTCTTTTCCAACCACAATGCTTCTATGATTCTACGGTTGCATGAGAGTGCCAGTGCTGGGCAAATGATTCATGTGATGTGCTGGCAGAATTAAGGTTTTTTAGCTTTGTGGTGAAGCACAAAAGGAACATGAGACCTAATAAGCCCAACGCGATGATCCTAAAAGGGCCATCTGGTGACCTCATTTATTAATTTGATGGAAAAATAAAGATGTGATGTTTTCAATTAAGAAGTATATTTGGTTTGCCTGCCAGAATTGTTTCTGCTTAATAACTAAGTACAAGTTAAGCTGTTAATATAATCCTGATACCAAAACTGTAAGCGTTGATGCAGATTTGGTGTAAAACTAAGCAAATATAATAATTTGGATAGGCTATAAGAATGGGCTAGCTGGTTGAATTTCTCAAATATAGTTTAGGAAAAAGCTGTCAAAATTATATTTGAAGTACACAAAGTGTATTGAAGTGACATATTGACAGGCACAACTCTGGAGATTTCCGTGGCAAAATTCCACCCATTCCAACAGACACAGTTGAAATAGTGAAGAAAATTTGTAAATATAAACTGAGGTACCAAATAATGTTGATCTTATGTGAATTGCCCTCTTTCTGTCACAACAAGAAACGACTGTGACATTTCACAGTGAAGGAAGGCTATTTTCTCTTTGTCTGTAATTTCTGCTGTACAAACAGCAAGGTCCCTGTTGCAGTTTTTGAGTGGCTGGTTGGCAAATATTGACCTGTTACAAGTCTGAATCTTCTCTAACGGTTTTCATCTGCCTAAGTGAGAACTTCGTCTTCATGCTGAGATATTAACTAGATATTAACTTTGAGACTGAGGTTTCCCTGTCATGTGGGACATGAGGCTGAGATGACATTGTGCAAACCACAGTTTTTCCCAAACCTGTGACTTCCAGGTGGTGAATTCTCCACAATGACAGGATATGTAAACTACCACATCCAATCTATCCACCTTTGATGCAACCACCAAGACAGATGGGGCAGAAACCCTGAGCCAGCCGATGACCATTGCTCCTGGGCACGGAATTCCATATTGGATGGGATGTGTTGAAAGTAAGATCTCAACACTTAGACAGTGTTGTGTGGGAGGAAGGAATAGCTGTTTGAAGGCGTAATTGACTCCTCTGATCACCAACCAGATATTCATATCTTCCTTCAGCAGTATAAAGCCAAAATCCTCCTGTGCTGTGATCACTTAAGTCCCCTGGCTCATTTTGTCAGAATAAAAAGAAGTTTCTACCAATTCTGGCCCAGATTTTGTGCCAGCATTCCTCTCTCTGCAGCTCAGAGCTGACAGACTCCCTGCAAGATCCTCCAATATTATTAACATCCACAACAAATTTAAATTTCAAACAGAGGTGGCTGAAGGAGAACAAAGTCACCCACGGAGTCTGAGGGCCGTTGCTTTAAGTAATTGGTTTCTACCCATGTAAATCCCTCTGGGCTTTCTTTTGGATTAAGTATTCTTTACTTCTTCTCTAATACTCTTGTTTAATATTAATGTGTGTTGTTAAACAGCTGCTGCATCCCGCTCAAGAGCGGAAAGGGAGAATGCATTTCAGTAGCAAGCAAAGTGATACTTAAATATATCCCTTGCCTACTTCAAAGCAGCAGTATGGAAGTTAATTAATATTTATCAAATGCATTGAAGTCCTTGGATGTGAGGCACTAGGGTTGTGCAAAGCATTGTTGGTTTATTTAGAGCTCTTTTCCTGGGCAGTTTGACTGTTTACTGAACGCACTTGAGAGTGATCACACAAAACTTGCTATAATGCTGACTTGATGTCTCTTCCCATCTTCAAATGGGAACAGAATCAGGGCAGACTTTCAAAAGCTATAATAATTGCAGAAGTGTAGGTGCTCTACTTAACCTAAGAAAAACACTCTTGACTTAATTAGTTGCACACATGGCATTCTGCAATCGATGGTAATATAAAAAGCTTGTATTAACACAATGCAATATAGAGAGACCTTGTTAGATTTTATTACATTTTCTGCTGGGTAATTTATTATGATTAGAAAGCCTAATTCTTTTGCTTATCTTGTAATTATAGCAAGGTGTTTATGAGCAGGAGCTCCGGCTGCTTTTCTGTAAGGAGTCTCATTAGATGAGGAATTAGAAGGCCCTTTTAGACTGGTAATTTTTCCTCATAACACAGGGTGTATAAAGAATTCTAAAATGGGTGTGTTATGTGAGGTCAACATCATATTTCATGAGTTGCTACCTGAGTTTGCAACAAGGGCAACCAATCTGAGAGATTTAGATGGTTGTCAGAGGAATGCCTCTTGATTTTGCAGAACAGAACTTCACAGTCCTCCTCTGGAACAAGGAGATAACTAATATTCCCCATTTCATCCAGAAGAAGTTTTAGGTGTCTGTTTGTACAGTGCTCCCTAACCCTGCATCTAGCAACTGTTCAGTGTCCCCATTTGGTGACGGAGCAGCATCCCAGTATGTGTGTTTGGTGAGAAAGCGACATCTAATGTCCATGGCTGAATAACACAGAACCCCCCCAGGGAGTCCCGTCCATGTGGTGTGATGCCCAGCTGACCACAGCTCTGCTGGGACTTTGTTTGCAGATTGCAAAACCTGGCTGACCACAGAATGGTTGGGGTTGGAAGGGACCTCTGGAGATCATCCAGTCCAACCCACCTGCTAAAGCAGGTTCACCAGAGCAGATCACACAGGAATGTGTCCAGGTGGGTTTGAAAGTCTCCAGATAAGGAGACTCCACAACCTTTCTGGGCAGCCTGTTCCAGGGCTCTGGCACCTCAGAGTAAAGAAGTTTCTCCTCAGGTTTAGATGGAATCTCCTGTGCTTCAGTCTGTGCCCGTTACCCGTCATCGTGTTGTTGGGCACCACTAAAAGGAGTCTGGTCCATCCTCTTGACACCCACCCTTGAGATATTTATAAACATTGATGAGATCCCCTCTCAGCTTCTCTTCTCCAGGCTGAACAGACCCAGCTCTCTCAGTATCTCCTCATCAGGAAGATGCTCCAGCCCCATAATCATCTTTGTAGTCTGCCACTAGATTCCCTCCAGTAATTCCTTGTCTTTCTTAAACTGGGGAGCCCAGAACTGGACCCAGTACTGCAGATGTGGCCTCACCAGGGCAGAGTAGAGGGGGAGGAACAACCTCCCTTGACCTGCTGGTCACACTCTCCTAAATGCACCTCAGGTACCGTTGGCCTTCTTAGCCACAAGGGCACGTTGTTGACTCATGGTCAACCTGTTGTTGACCAGAACTCCCAAGTCCTTCTCTGCAGAGCTGCTTTCCAGCAGGTCCATCCCCAACCTGTACGGGTGCCTGGGGTTTTTCCTTCCCCGATGCAGGACCCTACACTTGCCCTTGTTAAACTTCATTAGGCTCTTCTCTGCCCAGTCCTCCAGCCTGCCCAGGCCTTGCTGGATGGCAGCACAGCTTTAGTGACTGACCCAAGACCTCGTAACACTTGTGACTGAACATGGAACTTAACTGAGGAATCTAAAGCTTGCATCATCCTGTAAGATCATCTTTATTTCGGCTGTCAGGCTCAAGTTATAACGGTAAGCATCGTCTCACTTCATTCTCTTGGAGAGTTTAGACTCAGTCAAGGCCCTGTTCTTGTTCGGTTTTGTTGTCTTCACTGTAGACGATGGGATGTGATATCCAGCAAGATGGTCAGAAGATGGCAGGCAGCAACTGGAAATTGAAATGTGAAAATAAGAAGGGACAATGAGCTATTATTGCTGTACAAATTATTAATAAATATGTGGCTCTGTATTTTTGCATTGTTTATGATAAACTGTTATTTTAAAAATCTGTTAGTTACTGGGAATTATTTGTCTTACAGTTGTGTAAGACAGAAATGTAGGTCTCTATCTGTGGATGGAGCTGCCATCTGTGAGACTTTTTACTGCCTGTCTTGCTTTGGGTGGTACTTGCTTATAACATGAAATCTGAGTGATTATGATTGAATAAACCAGCTTCATGGACTCCAGTGCAATAAGGATCAATATTTTAATTGGAATACATTATTTAGACCAGACATTTTAAAATTAATATTCTGCTAAACTTGCTATTATCCCAACCAACTGTGAGTGAGAGTACACTGATTTTGTTTAGTTGCCAGTCTTCTGTGAGCTGAGCTAGGAGCAGAGCTCAGCCTAGATGACTGTAACCTGCAGTTGTGCATTATCCACAGGCCAAAAGGAGCTGTGGGGTGAGATTCAGCCCACGTGATTTGCACCTCAACTGGGTTGGCCTTTGGGGTGAGGATTATACCACTAAATAGAAGGTTATAACTCTGTAGGCGATGGAAAGAGGTGGTGTCTTTGAAAGCAGGAGATCCTGTTTGCCTGATGTGACCTGGTTAGATTTGCTGAACGGTGTACTAAAAATTCAGGTGAAGCAGAACAGTAACAACAGCAAACATACAAGAAGAGTGAAAACAACTACTGCTTTAAAACATGCTTAAAAAATATGTGTTTCTGGCTGGAGCTGGCATTGTTTCTGAAATATCCTTATTTGCTGAACAGGCACTCCTGAAGGAGAAGGAACCATCTTTAGTTGGGAGGTTATATCTAGTTATGCAATGGGTTTTTTGCACCACTTTCAATATTCTTTACTTAAAGAGTCTGAGCTGGAGACATACGAAGCACTCAGCCAAGAAAGTGTGTGTGGTGCAAAGGTTGCATGTCAGAGAGGTCAAGAGCTCTCAAAAGCTTTGTTGGTGATTCCCGGGTTTTAAGTGAGATGTCTTCATGACAACAGAATAATCCCATTTGATACTTCACACAGATTAAAGTATATGCATCTTTCATTGGCTACTTATCTGGGACTACAAAAACTTAGACTAACCTAAAATCAGGATTGTAAATATTGGATAAGAACATCCAGTAGTTTAATGAGAGAAAACCAGTGCCAGGGCTCTGGGGAAGGGGAGGGACAAGCTCTGGGTGTTTAGCTTTGCTGAGTGACTTTTTGGCTTGGGACTTACTGCCAAGCACCGGTTTCCCATTGGAGTGACTTTCTATTCTCTTATGTCGCTCGTGACCTTTTCTTTCAAGATCATTTCTTCCATTTAAAACTTCAGTTAAGGAGAAAATCGATAGAACGAGCTAGTAAATTTGAAAAAAACAGATTGTGAATTAAGTATCTCCTTCACTTGATTCTATGTCCACCTTTAGCCTCTGCAGTTGAGATGGAAGGGTGGGATGTGTGCCTTTTTGGGGGAATTGCCTCTTCTTTGACATATTGATCCTCAGCCCCTGGATATAAACTGTCTACTAAAGTACCAGAGTGCTGTGGGATTTCCGTCAGCTTTTGCCTACAGAATTTGAGTTTTCCAGGTGTAGCATTAGGATGTGTTGTGAAGGCTGCTGTAATAAGGCCATGCAGCTGGAGAATTGCTGGGTTTCTCTTTTTGTGCCCTGTTTTCTTGCAGGTTGGCTTTACTTTCACTAAAGGGAAGTCTAAGAAATAAACTCCAATGACCTTTTGTCTAACACCAGATTTGTATTTGTGCTTGTAGCTTTGTATATTGATTTTCATGTGGTGAGGAGATGGATCTCTGGAGAAAGAGGGATGGGATTGTGAGGCATGATACAGTAATAGTGCTGTAATGATGTTATACCAAGTGTATTTTCCATTTAAATGGAGAGTTGGCATTAAATCAAGACAACGCTGAGGTAGTGAAGGCATCTGGGTAAGCAGAAAGGCCACTCCTGGACTTCAGCTAAGCAGTGTGAGTGGTAAGTAAAGGATCAGAGATAAAGACACAGGAGTGCTTGGACATGTATTCTCAATTCTCAGGGGGATAAACACGTTTTCAAAGTGGATTACAAATTTGAATAGACTTACAAATGACTTGTTATAGGAGTTGTGTCATGTGGTTATACCAGCTTTGTGAGAAACCTGTGCTGGCAAAGTGCTCTTATCCAGCACCACTTTTAAGGATAAATACAAGAACTGCAAGATTTTTCAGTCGGAATTAATATTCTGCAAGCTTTGCACTCAAATAGATTTGATGTGAAAGTTTCTGGAACAGGAAGTTTCTCTGAAACAGGACTTGTGTTGTCATGGAAGGCAAACACATGCTAAGCCCTGCCAAAGGACAGGAGATTTGGATGTTCCTGCCTAGAAATCTTCTCTTCAAAATTCTCAAATGCGTTTTTTAGAATTGTCATTCATTTAAATTGTTGACTTCCTCCAGCTTCTTCAGTGCCAGTCCTCATCATCTGTTTGACAAACATCAGTACAAAAATAGTCAGGATGAAAAGGAAAATGTTATAGCTGGAGGTAGTTGCTGTGCCAGACCTCTTCTTTTTGCTACAAAAGAGCCTCAGAGAATATTACAATTTCTCTTCATTGCCTTCCCTGGAAATTGCTGGACATGAGAGACATGGTAGTCATCTATCTCAGCCCCATTTTCATCGCATTTTGCTATATACTGGCACTGTGTCACAAACTGCAATGCTTTTTTTCCCAAACCAGAAGCTATTTGACAGGTGTTGGGGAAAGAACAAGGTTTTGGAGAGGCCTTCACTAAACAATAGATTTACAATAGTTCTCAGCTAAAACACAGCATTTTGCTTTGAAGTGCAGTTTCCAAGAAATCACTGTGCAAAGGTTATATTCTTAAAGGCTCTCAATGGAACCGTGAGTGAATTCAAAACCTTTGGTGAGTGACTGCACAGCTGAGCTTGACGGGGAATTTTGCTCCTTCTGAACCAGGTAATGTTCTCATAAACCAGCATCCAGTAAAGTGGTGCAGATCTCGTGTGCAAGCACCGTACACAAGTGCTAGGACGGAACAGATGGCTCACGGGTGCCAAAGACGCTGCAGTCAGCAAATTCTCAGTAGTTTCCTTCAAGTATGGCTACATGACAAACTCACTGGAAGGCGAGCAGGAGTATGGATCTCCAGCAAGTTAAATTACTGCCAATGTGCACACTCTCACCATCCAATAAACTACTCTCTGAGAACATACCGACAGCTGAAATACATTTGGAAATTTATTTATTAGTGGATTAACCTGGGAACAGATGTTTCCACACAGGGGGACCCAATCACCTACAGTTTAAAATTGCTTGAATGGTTTCTTACAAGGTTTTGGCCAATCTGCTTTCCCTCTACTCTGCCCTGGTGAGACCGCATCTGGAATATTGTGTCCAGTTCTGGCCCCTCAGTTCCAGCAGGACAGGGAACTGCTGGAGAGAGTCCAGCACAGGGCAACAAAGATGATTAAGGCAGTGGAGCATCTCCCGTGTGAGGAAAGGCTGAGGGAGCTGGGGCTCTTTAGCTTGGAGAAGAGGAAACTGAGGGGTGACCTTATTAATGTCTACAGATATATAAAAGGTGAGTGTCAGGAGGATGGAGCCAGGCTCTTCTTTGTGGCAACCAATGATAGGACAAGGGGTAATGGGTTCAAACTGGAACACGAGAGGTTCCACTTAAATTTGAGAAGAAACTTCTTCTCAGTAAGGGTATCAGAACACTGGAACAGGCTGCCCAGGGGGGTTGTGGAGTCTCCTTCTCTGGAAACATTCAAACCCACCTGGACACCTTCCTGTGTAACCTCATCTGGGTGTTCCTGCTCCAGCAGGGGGATTGCACTGGATGATCTTTTGAGGTCCCTTCCAATCCCTGACATTCTGTGATTCTGTGAATCCGACCAGCACTGTCCCAAACAACTCACAACCCAGGGATCATCCTCATAAATCAGGGCTCATACCTGCTTAGTTCTGGAGGTTAAGAGAGTTTTAAATTGTGAATCCAAGCTTGGTGCTAGAAGATGGTCCCAAGCATGTATCATTTACATGGTAAAGCTTGTGTATTGAGGGTATTGGGAGAGATATCACAAGCATTGTAAGAAAATACCTTCAGACAATTCTTCAGATGTTGCTGATTGTCCCTATTGACTCAAGTGTATCATCTTTCATCTATCTTAAATAATATGCTTGATAACAGTCACCCAAAACCTTGTTCTTGTGACTAAATTTGATTTTAGTGGTTCCAAGTAGATCCCATGACCTGTTAGCCTCTATGGACAAATATTCTGTTGTCTGTCAAGAACCCTGGTTAACTGCTAGTCATTGCACACAGGACAAGGCTCATATATTCTTAACAATTACATGAAAATGAAAATATTTGAAGATAAGTTATTCATCTTTGAAAAGGAATAATGGCTCATACTCTAAGTAGAGTGAAGCCTTGACACAGACCAGCCCATCTTGGGCTGCATCAGAAGGAGCGTGGCCAGCAGGTGGAGGGAGGTGATTCTGCCCCTCTGCTCCGCTCTGGTGAGACCCCACCTGGAGTCCTGTGTCCAGTTCTGGAGCCCTCAGTGCAGGAAAGACATGGACCTGTTGGAGAGGGGCCAGAGGATCCACAGATCCACAGAAATGATCAGAGGCTGGAACAGCTCTCCTATGAGAACAGGCTGAGAGAGTTGGGTGTTCAGCCTGGAGAAGAGAAGCTCCGGGGACACCTTATTGTGGCCTTTCAGTGCTTAAAAGAGGCTTGTAAGAAAGATGGGGACAGACTTTTGAGCAGGGCCTGTTGTGACAGGACAAAGGGTAACAGTTTTAAATTAAAAGAGCAGAGATTCAGCCTAGACACAAGAAAGCAATTTTTTACACTGAGGGTGGTGAAACCCTGTCCCAGGTTGGCCAGAGAGGTGGTGGATGAACCATCCCTGGAGAACTAAGCAGGTATGAGCCCTGATTTATGAGGATGATCCCTGGGTTGTGAGTTGTTTGGGACAGTGCTGGTCAGATTCACAGAATCACAGAATGTCAGGGATTGGAAGGGACCTCAAAAGCTCATCCAGTCCAATCCCCCTGCTGGAGCAGGAACACCCAGATGAGGTTACACAGGAAGGTGCCCAGGCCAGGCTGGATGGGGCTCTGAACAACCTGATCTGGGTGAAGATGTCCCTGCTCATGGCAGGGGTTGGAATGGATGAGCTCTGAAGGTCCCTTCCAACCTGCTCTCTGATTCCATCACATGAACATTTGCTGTATCCACCATGAGAAAGCTCTCTGGATTGCTCTGGTTTAATTCCCTGAGCTTGCACAAACCTCTCCTTCACTGTCAGTCCGGTGGGTGAGTAATTTTGACAGCCACTACTCTTTTCTAATCAAAGGATGTAGTGACTTCAGACATGGAACCTCATCTTGACTAATACTCCTTCTACACAACTTTTTCAATATTGTAAAAATCTTCATTTGACCAAACAATAAAATCTTTCCTGACTGCATTATCTCCAGTTCATTGATCCAAGAAACATCAATTATTTATATTAAACACAAATACTTTCAACAGGAATTTTCTACATACCGTGCAAAAGTTAAGCATTTAAATATGTAGCATTTTACAGGTTATTTTAGTGTTCTATAACATTTTGATGATCTTTCTTCTGCTTATTTGCTGTGTTGAGTACAAACATGAAAACTGGCTTTTTCACAGCATCTGCACCACTAGAGAACTTGAATTATTTTAAGGAAGCAAAATCTTCCTGTCCCAAACGGCAGTAAAAGTCCACTTTGTCACAGCAATATCACAGTGATGAATGTTCAAGGGCAAAGCTTTGATTAATGACAGCTGCAGTTTGGATTTCACTGATGGTGATTTTGTACCTCCTTCCAGACAGCTGCACACTTAAAGCAAGCATCTAACTAGACATATTTATTATGCCAGTTTGGTTAAATAGTCTTATAAATTAAGCATATGGATACTTGGATAATTCGCATATGCAGCATTTGACTGTATTATGTGAAGCAGGCTTCTAAGAGAAGCATGTCCATAATGCAGCTGACATATTCTTATTTTGTTAAATTAAGGAGAGCCATGATTAGGTTCCATAGAAGGGAAATTCCAGTCTGTAAAGGGTCCTGGGAGTAAAGGGGTGCAGTTTATCTCTCTTTAGGAGCACAGGTTATCATTAATACACTTAAAGTTATCCAGTATTTTCACACGCCCTTCCAAAACGCTGAGTTTAGAAAAAAAAGCGCAATTTTTAGGTGAGCACAGTGAGCCATAAAGCAAGTATATCACCTTTAAATAAGCCTTTTTGCTATTATACATTCTCTTTTTTATACATGTGAGGGACTAGTTTTTGCTGCTGAAGTTGTTGTGCAGGTTTACAACTCTAAGTGTTAAATAGGATTCTGTGGCAGCTGGGTAGGAGCAAAGCTGCAATGAGACTCCTAAATGACTGGTTTCATCGTTACTGTAATGTAATTAAGCTGGTGGCTGTGCAGTGATTGTTGGGAACTTGTATTTTGCATATGAGCAAAGCTGTAGAGAAATCTTCAATATGATCCATAAACCAAATCCTGAGTATTTTGTTGTACAACTATTACAACAACTGTGAATTTGATGACATGATAATAAGTTTGCCTTTCTCCACTTCATGCCTAGGCACGTCCTGCAAAATACAAGCTCCATTTCTATTACTCTCCTCTACCTTCTTCTTTAAATATTAGCATTTTAAAGGTATCCATATACAAAACATTTGTTATTTTATACATATGACAGAAAGTAATATAATAAGGTTGGATATACACCTTGGCAGATAGCAAACAGGCTCCAGGCTTGGCGTGACCGTGTTTGTCCCCTCCTTGCCCTGGGTTCTTTCCCCCCACGTACTGTAACCTGCATTGTAAATCCCGATTTACCTTGAGGAAACAGGATGAAAGTCTAACCTCGCAAAAGGAGCCTCCCTTTACATTTTTTTGTGATCATATTCAGCAGTGTCGCAATGTGGAGAGAGATCCACGGAGCGATTTATGGCTTCAGAAATAATTTCTCATGTGAGTTATCACTGACAGGTAAGGTGCAAAGAGCAGCACGGCTCAAACACTCGTTTTTTGTTTAAGGACTGCAGTCATGGTGGTAGTAAAATCCTATCAGGTGGTGCTGGAATCTTACACACACTGCAGCAAACAAGAGATTTTTAAGCTGAGCAGAATGCCCTGCTCCCCCATCACCAGCAGATTCAGATAAATCAATGTCATTTCTCCCTTTTTCTTTCGTGTACTATTTTGTGCGTTCTCCTCACGAGCTCATTGCTCCAAGTGTGTGGTAGTGTCTAAAATGAAAGTCCATTTGTTTCCTATTGTTTATTGTTCTTTCTATGTGTACAATAAGCTGAGTTCCTTAGGACAAGTAATTATTGCAGGTGATGTAGGGTTTGGGAGGGTTGCTCTCAAGGGGAAGACTTGTAGCATATGAATTTAGTTTTTCTTGCTTGACAAGGTATGGGAACAGCAAGTAAGACTTGTCACCAGGTGGCACCATTAACCTAAGTTATATTTCAGCTAGGTGAATGCAGGGAAGTTTATGTTCAAAAGGAATTTATTAGAAATATTGCTCTTTTCACCTTTCTTCAGAGGCTAAGTGAATACACAGCACAGAGAATAGACCAAATTCTTCTGCTCACAGACACATTTCATATTATTTCATGCACTTGCCTCGTTATAATCTGGTGAAGAATACTTCACACTTTATGTATGGTAAGTAAAATGCATGCCCATGTTTCTCCATAAAACACCTTCCCTCTTATATATTTTGCAATATACTGCACATCTGGTGCATTGAAAAGCTACATTTCCCCTGGTGAAACTGCAGAACAGGACCAGGGAATTCTCATATGGGAGTGTTTGTGTCTAAATATTGTTTGGACATTTTTTAGACGAAATGCTATGAACCTGAACGGTAAGAAATCGATTTTCCTGTGCTTAGTAGTGAGTAGCACCGCACTGGTTGCAGAGCAGGTGGTGGGTCCCATTGCTGTTTGCTATTCAGAAGCGATGCTGGTTCCCCCCTGCACTGCAGCCTGGACCTGCTGCTCGGCACTCGCAGGGTGGTGTAGCCGTCCTCTGAAGCAAAGAACACAACTTTCCCAGTAGCAGACAGCTAAATAGCTTAGTTTCTTTTGATAGGGTCAGATTCTCTTCCAAATGGCTTTTAGTGAATTTTATCGTCTTGATCCTAAGACGATAAACATATCATGGTATTGTCACTTTTTTCTGAACAACGATATAACCTAATGAACCTTGGGAAATGGCAAATCCGTGTTCTTCTTTTGATCAGGTGTTTAAGAAACACAGATAATCAGCTAATTCTTTCTGAATATGCTGGATTATTTAAAGTAAGTAGTGTTTTAGCTAGCAACCTTTGGGATTCTTACAAGCATGACTGTAGGATGCAGGTTGTGGTTCTTATTTAGCTCATAAAAGTAAGCAGGAAAACAAAGGTTTCTACTTAAAAAGATTATTTCATTAACTTTTTATTAGAGTGAAACCATAAAATGGATCTTGTTCATGTGAACATTGAATCGTAAGGTCACATTAAAACAATAGGTCGATTAGACACGATATATGCTCTGGTTTCAGTGATTTCTGGGGCATTACTAGGTAGGATTGTATTGTACTAAATTGCAAGTCATGCTGTAATTTAAGTCATACATATTTTATGTGTTTTCTTGCCTTTGCTTGCCTCTCTGGTCAGCTGTGAAAGTCAACGGTTCTGCAGTCTTTGTGTCGGCGTCCAGTCCTTGTGTGGGTGGTTAAACACAGAGTCCACAGAGGCAGCGGAGTCTCTGTCCTTGGAGATATTAAAAACCTGAGCTGATGCAGCTCTGCAAACGCGCTCTGGTTAACCCTGCTTGAGCGGGGAGGTTGGGGTAGGTGGTCTGCAGAGGTGCCTTCCAACCTCCACCGCTCTCTGTGGCTCTCAGAAGAAAGGTCTCGGCAAACAGTTGGGGAATGACCTATTAGAGAGCAGTGTAGGGGAAAGGGACCTGGGGGTCCTGGGGACAGCAGGGTGACCATGAGCCAGCACTGGGCCCTTGTGGCCAGGAAGGCCAATGGCATCCTGGGGTGTGTTAGAGGGGGGGTGATCAGTAGGTCGAGAGGGGTTCTCTTTCCCCTGTACTCTGCCCTGGTGAGACCACATCTGGAATATTGTGTCCAGTTGTGGCCCCTCAGTTCCAGAAAGACAGGGAACTGCTGGAGAGGGTCCAGCGTAGGGCAACAAAGATGCTGAAGGGAGTGGAGCATCTCCTGTGTGAGGAAAGGCTGAGGGAGCTGGGGCTCTGGAGCTTGGAGAAGAGGAGACTGAGGGGTGACCTCGTTAATGTTTACAGATATATAAAGGGTGAGTGTCAGGAGGATGGAGCCAGGCTCTTCTTGGTAACAACCAACAGTAGGACAAGGGGTAATGGGTTCAAACTGGAACACAAAAGGTTCCAATTAAATTTGAGAAGAAACTTCTTCTCCATGAGTGTGACAGACACTGGAACAGGCTGCCCAGGGAGGTTGTGGAGTCTCTTACTCTGGAGGCATTCAAGACCTGTCTGGACACCTTCCTGTGTAACCTCATCTGGGTGTTCCTGCTCCGGCAGGGGGATTGGACTGGATGATCTTTTGAGGTCCCTTCCAATCCCTGACATTCTGTGATTCTGTGTGATTCTGTGAAACAGAACTTCTGAATTTCTCCAATTAAGCCTGCAAAATGCCCCCTGTGGAAACTGCAGAATTGCTCTCAGGTAGACTCCTTGGTCAGGAAGATAAGGGCAATATTCAGAGCAATTGGAAAGAACCATTCTCTTGCGATTTGCATTACCATGCAGTTTTCTACTGATGTTTGCCCATTACAACACAATAGATAATGTAAACGCCTATTTATCTTCATCATCTAACAAAGCAGAAAATATGGGTGGTTACTTAGTGAACATAAAGCAGAAAGGTTCAGCAATACAGTATCTTAAAGCAGTGCTGTTAGGCATCTTGCAAAAATATTGTCAGGTATAGAAGATCCTGTATGTACATACAAACCTTTCCAAGTTTCTGCATGCCGACTCAGTGGACATTTTAAATAGCCACAATAATAGTGGTATTACAAGGATGATCTAAGGAAGAAAGTGAGGCAGGGTTTGTAGGGAGAACAACGTCAGGCAAGAAGGTTTATTTTTGGCTGAAAAAGGAATTGCCTGGAAGAGCACCTCTTTAATTCTGCTCGTATTGCTTTGTGTAGTAAGGCATTCGAACCAATGACGTTATCAAATACAACTGTGGTCCAGGAAATGTTATATTTTTCGCCATTTGAACGGTCGAAATGGTGTATCAGGTAACAGGACTATCACTCCTGAGTCATGTCATTGTACTTGTCTATGTTTTTCCAGTTTCTCTCACAAATGGAGACACGGACATGGTGGCAAAAGGGAAATGAACCTGATGTACAGATAAAACTGGGATGCCTCTTTCAGTAGAACCTTCAGCACCATAAAACCTAAAATCCGTAACAACATAAATACAAAACATCAATCCGAAGTTCCTTGGCATCATAAAATGCTTAACTCATTTATTTTCACAATTTTTCTTTTATTTTTAATTCCCCCCCATCTCTCTGTGGGTTTTTTTATATATATATTTTTTTTTTATTATTTTTTTTTTAATTTTGGTTTAATTTGGCTTGACTTGGCTTGAAAAATATTTCCTGTGTTCAGTACCAGGTCATTTATTTTGTACAAGGGCGTTCTCTGGATTTCCAGTGAGTACTGTAAGGACCCGCATGTGTTCCTGGACGTGATACTGCAGGCAGCTGCCTGTACTTATAACCAATTCTGTTCCTGACAGCTATAAATTATTGCTGTTTGCTTGCCTGCAAGCCTTCGCTGAAACTGAAATTCTTGCGCAAGCCCTGATATGTCAGGAAAAGTGTGGGCAAAGCATCTGAAGAAAACAATTTATCCATCACTGCCAGTCGAGCAGTGCATGACAATCTGTCAATGACTGCTCAGTGGTGAACTGTGACAGTGGCGGTTTCATTAAGCGGCATTTCAGGTCAAGGTGTCTATATGACCTGTAGACCCATATGCTTTCCACAAGTATACCTGCACATGTATAGGCAAACCATAAATAGTTTGTATCTCTGCTTCTGTTATGGGTTTGCATATAGGTTATTATTTATATGCTATTCACCTAAAATGTGGCAGAATTGTCAGGTGGTTGCTTTAACTGAAATGGTGTAGATCTGATTTAGACTAACCATAAATTTAAATAGGGTATTTTCAAGACTCCTGATCTGTTTGAATTTTTTTTTCATGTTTCTTTTTTTGTTTTTTTTCTTTAATCTGAAATAACCAAAATTATTTATAAATGCCATTTATAGTTGGCGAGGACTTCTGGCTGAAGAAGAATCACAGAATCACAGAATATCTCAAATTGGAAGTGACCCATAAGGATCATCCGGTTCAGCTCCCTGCTCCTCACAGGACTATCTAAATCATATGACTAAGAGACCCAGACCCTCCTTGAACTCTTGGTGCTGTGACCACTCGGAGAAGGAAACATTACAAAGATTTTTGAAGCCAATGTTTTCTAAATCTGGCATTTTGCTTCCCGATAGAATGTAGTTAAATATGTTATAAAAAACTGGCACCTCACCAGCCCTTTTATTTCAGATTGTACACTAGAGAGCAGCATGTTAGAGGGTTAACACTGAAAGAAAGTTAGGCCTGAAAAGATTTAGGTTTCGTTTTAAAATTCCTGGGGGAAAATATAAAGGCATTTTATATATCACTGAACTAGGCAGTAGCTGACAAATAATTTCCTGTTTGGGACAATGGAGATATATGTAGCCACTTGCTTTCAGTACCTATTACTGACCAAGCTACCAAGTGAATAGCACAGGTTTGCCGTTCTGCCCATGTTCTGAGATTTGAATTTTCAATCATCTCCTTCAGTTCAGGTTAATTAGTTCAGCTTAACCGCATTCATACAATCATAGAATCGTTGTGGTTGGAAAAGACTCTCAAGACCATCGAGTCCAACTGTTAATCTAACATTATCCCTAAACCATGTCTCTAAGAACCTTTTAAACCCCTCCAGAGATGGTGACTCCACCACTGCCCTGGGCAGCCTGTTCCAATGCCTGACAACTCTTTCCAGGAAGAAGTTTTTCTTAATATCCAATGCGAACTTCTCCTGGTACAACCTGAGGCCATTTCCTCTTGTCCTATCACTTGTTACTTGGGAGAAGAGACCAACCCCCTCCATGCTACAACCTCCTTTCAGGCAGTTGCAGACAGTGATAAGGTCTCCCCTCAGCTCCTGTTCTCCAGGCTGAACAGCCCCAGGTCCCTCAGCCGCTCCCATCACACCTGTGCTTCAGACCCCTCACCAGCTCCGTTCTCTTCTCTGACCTTGCTCCAGCACCTCAAGGTCTTTCTTATAGTGAGGGACCCAAAACTGAACCCAGGATTTGAGGTTTGGCCCCACCAGTGCCCAGCACAGGGGGACGGTCACTGCCCTGGTCCTGCTGGCCATGCTATTCCTGATACAAGCCAGGATGCTGTTGGCCTTTTTGGCCACCTGACACACTGTTGGCTTATGTTCAGCCACTATTGACCAACACCCCCAGGTCCTTTTCTGCCAGGCAGCTTTCCAGCCCCCAGCGTTTCCAGCTTTCCAGCCACCACAATTCAATCAACTGCTCTACACTTCCTTCAAGTGAGATAAAATGCAACAATGTCTGACTTACGCTTGTTTGGAAAATTTTTGATATAGGTGTAAGTTATACATTTACATGTTTCTCTGCTATGTTTTACCAGCTACACATCAGCCATATCCAATAACTTTCTGGAAGAGGAAACTCCTTAATTTTTTACAGGCTTTGTGACTCTTGTATCATTGGCTTGCTCTGATTTTTAATTATGAACCTGAAATAAATTTGAAAAGGATGCTGGTCATCCAAGTGACTCTGAAAGCATTTTTCCATGGCTATAACTAAATGAGCTTACAGTATAATGTAGAGAAAGGTGGTCCAGCAGAGGCAAGGTCTAAAAAAGATGTAGAGAAAGATGGGCATGGTGCTGTTCAGCCTCATTTTCACAAAATCCAAATAAATATAGGCTTCTAAATATGCTAAGAGGTGTGTCTTCCTTATGGAAGTTAACCATTGTTTCTCAGTGTTGAGAAATCAAATTCCATTTCAGATACAGTTGTACACAACTGTTTTCAGTGTGGTTATGGAGCACTGACTGTGCACTGAGATGAGAGGTACAAGGCAAAGTCAGTCCGAGTTCTGGTGGTCGGAGTTCTGGCCTTCTGCGCATGTTGGGCAATGCCTGGAGCTTGTTCTTCAGAAAACTCCTCTGAATTTCATTCCTTTCTGTGCCAGCAAATATCCTTTAGACCAAGAAAAATGTTCTGTCCTCGTTAAACCATCAACCTGTGAGATGGAATAGCCAGCTCGGTGTGTTTACATGTCTGCTTCTTTGCAGCCAGAGGCTGTTTGCTCACTCCCGCTCCGGCTTCTCATCTGGTCTATACCCTGTTTGTTTTGTTTTACTTGTAGCCCTGCTATGAATTAAAATTTCCATGAGTTTAGCTCTGAATGACTTGAATACACAAACCTTTTGGAGTGTAGTTCACAGGGAAAGTCGACACTGCAAATGAAAATGAATTAGTTGGGCAGAGGTGCCTGTGTCTGTAAGAGGCAGGTAAGGATGGTCAATGAAACAAGTTTCTCTGCATGTTGGATTTGTTAGTGTAACCCAAACTATGATGCTGCTCTTGCCATATAGGTAGAAAGTGGAGAATTCTATAGAAATTTGGTAACAAAGGTCAGATCCACACAGCTATGGATGTTTTCTCTGCATAGTGTTTATCTGATTGCTTTTTTTATCCAGTTTCTTCCCCCGCCGGACATTTGTATTCAAGACATTTTATTTGGTCAACACAGACCTATGAAATAACATGGGAAAGATTTTTCTGTGTGGTTAGTTGGTTCTAACATTCAAATGCCATATTAAAGGGGAATATGTCATTTAAACCTCTCTGTTTTTAACAACCTGTCTGTAGCTGAAACACTGGTGATTCTTCATGAAAAAAACCTAGAGGATGAACAAAAATGATCAGAATAGAAAAATCCTGTGAAATAAGAGGTAGTATTGCTCTGCTTTTTATTCTTCTTGTTTACGCCTGGAAATTGGTTAGATTAGGGTTTAAGTAAGCCTGAAAGACAGAAAATCAGAAAGAAAACAAAATACATCCAAAATTCACTCCGACATTAAGAGAACAATACCCTGAAAGGGAAATCCTGCCAATAGTTGCATCTGTGCTTTGTGCAAGATGGTGATAAAAAAGCAAAAGAAATGTCTTCATTTTCAAGATAGCTTCACAAAGAAAGCAACGAAACGAGGAGTCATCTCCCACTCTTCACTGCCAGCAGCTGTTGCATTCGACGTCCTTGGATGTCCAAAAGATTAGGCAGTCTGACCCATCTGGCCCATGTAACAGGAATCAAAGACACGTCTCCATCTACAAACTTAAGCTCGTGGTAAGTGCCTCTTTTTACTAAGTTGCACAATATTTTCACAATAAATGAGATTACATAAATCTGTAATTACACTAAAGCACAAAGTTGTTTGTGTCTGTTAGTTGTTACAAATTTAGTAAATGAAGGAAAAGCTGTCACACAGAATAAGAAATATATGTTTGTGAAGACTACGTATCATGAATTGCAAAAGTTGATATTCCTTTCTTTTCTTTTTCAGGTCTCTGAAAATGAAGAGGACAAATTGAAAGTTATAGTCTGAAATAATTAATAGGGACATCTGGCTCTTGAGGGGGCAAAATTGTGGACCAGTCTTCTCATGTGGCAATGCATTATGAACAACAAAAAAGGTATCATTTAAAATTACTTCGTATTCTCATTATGAACAGACAGAACATGTGCCAGGGGGAACTTTACATCCAGTTTTTATTTTCATAAACTAGAACTCTGTTAAAAAAAGCACCAAAAGCAAAAAGTCAGATTTAATCTATGACTTGAGGGCCTCAAAGATTCACCGGTCTGGAAGTTTCTTCTGTGGTATTTTTATTCATTTAATCAAATGATAATCTTTGTACTGCAAACACATTTTCCTTCTCTCTTGTGGTAAAAACACTTCTACTCCCAATTACTAAATCTCAGTTACAGTACATTTACAGCAGAAAGTCAGAAATTAGATGAAGATTCAGCATCTCAGTGGTTGTTCCGTCACCAGAATGGGCAGAGAATAAGGTCATATTTTGACAGCTGGAAAGGCATCCGATTGTGAAAGATCAGCTCAAAAACCTGAAACCAAACAAGTATTTTGCACTTTTTTGGTGTGAAATTTGTCTTCCTGTTTTGGTCTGGTTCCACAGACATTAAATGAGAATCGACATTTGTGGTGGCACATACTCAAAATCAATCTTGGCCAGGTGGACACCACATGCCTTTCTTGAATTCAGAGGATTATTATACTAGATTATTAAACTTCTAATTTAAGGCTCATTATATCAGAAGAAAGTATTTTTCTCTCATGCTGCTATGTCTTTTTCTGTTTTTTTTAATGCAAGCTTAATACCTACAAAGACTTATCTTGCCCTTAAGAAGAGACCAGTGCTTTTAATCTAATGGAAAACATGTATTCTTGAGAAATCAAGAATTCTGTCATCCTAAACACATCGTGATAAAACACATTTGGATTCTGAATTACTGAAGGTATTCAACAGCAAAATGTTTCTTCTAGAGACCAATGAAGGTGGAACTGTCTTCACTGGGCTTTTCTTACCAACGATGTCTATTCCTCATGCCCAGAAAACAGTGGTCCATGAGATGTCTGTCCACAGGCTGTTAGCAGGGTACAGCAGCAATTTCTTAAATTCTTCTATATCTCTTCTGAAGTGTAAGGCTGGCATTTTCTGGGTGTATCTCAGTGTAGGCACATTTATACCTTTGGTAATTTCCCAGCTGAATTTCTGCTTAAACTGAGTTGATATAGATGGGCATAAAACACACACACTTTAGAGCTCTCCTCATACTCTTCTTTACCTCTAGGTGTGGTAGTCTGTCATTGTGAAGGGATTTCATTACTCTTTGCAGAGGAATTAGCCTGTGCAAGAAAAAGGTCATATTCTCAGTAATGAAAAGGATCCGTCTGTGTGCAGGCATTGCTAGAAAGTCATGAGACATTGGGAAGAGTCTGAAAATAGGATTGGGATGCATGGAAATGGAGAAGGTTTGCAGTGCAAAGAGGCAAAACTCTCCTGGTTTAGTTGTGCTATGTTGTCTTCTTACACGCCAAAGCGATTTCCTGCTTACCAGGTAATTTTAAGATACCTTTTTTTTACTGCAGCACTTAAAACTAGTTACTGAAGACTAAATGGACTATATAGAAGTGAATATTTCTACAAACATAAGTGAAGAAATAAAAGACAGATTTACTCTTCTTACACCCAGATTAAATCAGAAAGGTCTCTGTCTCCCTTTATCTTGCAGATTTGCTCTAAATGCTTTCCTGATGCACACCTTCTAGGAATTCTTTTATCTGTACATGTCTTACATTTCAGGTTCACATGCATCAAAGGGAACCTCTTCCCGGCAGAAAGCATTAGCTTATCAGAGCTGATCTTTAGCAAGTCTCTCAAAGGATCTGAATGGGTTTAATCTTTATCCTCAACATATGTACTTCTTTTCCTCTCATAGTTATTCCGTATGTTTTCAGTCATTTAACTAAAATGAGAGGTCTTAGTATCTTAGACCAAGTGTCATCTCCTACAGCATAGTGTCTATTCAATAGCTCTTTGACTTAATGAAGATCACTTTGTCTCTGATTCTTTGTCTCCATCCATGGAATTTTATGTTTTATATTTGATTGTGCTGTATTTTATAGCTGTGCATCATGATATAAAATATGCTTAGTCTAAACATCTAAATGTTGCAGAGGTATGCAGGTCACTGAGACCAGTTAGGACAGTAATTATGTAGTTTAGATAGAATCATAGATTTGGGATGACTAAGCCTTACTAACTTTGTAACAGTAACTGGCAGGAATAAGACTGGGAGAGATTCCTAGGGAAATAAACTCAGAGTCTTGATGAAGGATACTGGGAAATCAGGAAAAAAGGGCAGAGAAAGAACTCAAAGAAGCCTTCAGGTCAAAAAGGTAGAGGAGGTGGCCTGAGGAAACCAATTTCAAAATCCACCCACTGTAGCCAAAAAGAAGAGGTGAAAAGGAGAAAAGCATAGAAAGTGAAGGAGAGCAAAATCATAAGATGAACACTTTGAAGGTGAATGTCCAAAAGAAGAAAAGTCAATGCATAAGTGAAAGTAGGGCGTGAAGATGATTGTAAATAGTGTGTCAATTTAGATGATTTATCTTTTTCAGATTTTTCTCATTTTTATCTGAGTGGAAGCAGAACTTCACAAAGTAAAGATTGAGATTGAAGAGATACTCCATGTATGTATGTGTATACATAGGTGTAAATGGATAGTCATGGAGAAGAGTATTGTCCTGCCACAATGTGTGTTTTACTGGTGACTCATGGATGTTGAAGTCATAATGGCAGGGTGAACTGCGTCATTCTAGATTTTGGAGGTCTGCAGTGACCTCCTCTGAGATGGTTTTCTAAGTGTCTTTCTGTTATTGGTGGAAAGAAATAACCTCTTTTAAGGTGTGCTTCATTCAATTTCCTCCATCCTCTCAGGATTACATGCATCCTGTCACAGATTAGTGTTATTTCTCTCTATTGAGTAAAAATCTTATTTAGACCACTAACTCAAATATGGACCACTACACTCCACAAGTCATTCCTCGCAGTGAGATAAGTCCTATTTGAAGGAGAGACCTTCTCTCTCTCTACAACTGCCTGAAAGGAGGTTGTCGCATGGAGGGTGTTGATCTCTGCTCCCAAGTAACAAGTGATAGGACAAGAGGAAATGGCCTCAAGTTGCACCAGGGAAGGTTCAGGTTGGATATTAGGAAACATTTCTTCATGGAAAGGGTTGTCAGGCATTGGAACAGGCTGCCCAGGGCAGTGGTGGAGTCACCATCCCTGGATGTGTTTAAAAGACATGTAGATGAGGCTCCTAGGGACATGGTTTAGTGCTAGAGTTAAGTTGGGTTGTGGTTGGACTTAATGATCTTAAGGGTCTCTTCCAACCAAAATGATGCTATGATTCTATGAAAGGTGTTCCATCAATACCTATTCTGTTTTGCGATGTATACAAGAATATTGACATTTTTCATTATAATTACTCTATGTTGACCATGTAAAAAGGAAATATCATATTCTCCTTCCCCGAGACACTGTTTTTTACTTCCCTCCTGCCTTTCTTTTAGCATAGGAGACACGTTAGGGATTCCATTTTTGCAGCTCAGCTCATTGCAAAGGAGAACTAGTACAGAAAAATGACTGACAATACCTAGGATAGTTCTATATGATTCCCTTGTCATTTAATACCTTTCCAGGAGATATTAGATATGCCCATTTGTCTGAATGCAGCTGCTGCCAAAACCAGTGGTGCCAGTCCCATAAGCTTCTGGATGCAGGGGGACTGCTTCTTTCTCTGTGAAAACATTTATTAAAAAAGACACTATGATGGCTGAAGTTATCTTGGGGATCTCTATAGCTTGATATGTTTGACTGATAACCTGCTTCAGATATTGCCAGAAACTGGCTGAGCTTCAGAAATACCAGGTTTCTTCTCCACAGAGTCTGAGTGGGAACTGTCTCCTGGGAACACCATCTGAGAAGGTCTTTGGGGCCTCCATTGCGGCTCCTACTTGACTGGGCTGCTGGATGTCTAGGAGCTTTGAACAAAAAATGGAGGTCAGTGACAAAATAAACAAGGGGTCAGGGAATAGGTTACCCCCCAAAACAGCAGGATAGACAAGGATGTGAACAGGACTATATTTTATACCTTCTTATTTCTGCTACAAATCCTTACATCCAACCCTTTGGAGACACATGCATCTTAGTTAGGCACAAGATAAGTAGAAGCCAAAGCTTTTCATTCGCTAGCGAGGAAGTTCTGTGTGTAAATCATGTTCCACTCCTGCTTTTTTTAAAGCATCACTTCAGAGTTGTTACTTTTCATGGTAGGTGAAATGCATTTGGCAGATACACAGGATTTTCCCCAGTGTCAAACAGGTTATTTACAACTTCAGAAAGGAATGGAATGTTGCTTCCTCGCAAGACTCCTTGAACTCAGCATTATCATTTATCGTCATCCATGCTGAGTAGCCAGAACCTTCACTGTCATAAGAATGAACCAAGCAGCCCTATAGCTCTCCTATGCTAATATTAATTCATATCATACAGCATTGGATAACTACAGTAAGTTTGAAGAGTATGTGTCATATTGGACTCTGCTGCAAACCTTCAGACTCACAGATTGTTGAAATACATGCCTCAGTTTCCCTAACTGCAAAATACAGACCATGATACCTGCCTGCCCCAGGCAGTGTTGTGGCGATTGACTCTAAGTAAGGAACTTTTTATCCCTGGAGACATTTTTGGAGTTATTTTTGCAGCTTGAAGGTTACTTTTGGAGGAACCCCTGTCTGAGGACCGTCAGTGACACCCTATGCTGCAGGAACTGTGAGGAAGGGGTGTGGAAAAAGGTATATGTAATAGTGGGGTTCTGTACTGGGAACTCAGAATTGTATCTCAGCCCAGGGCGATATAAAAAAACCATGAACAGTGAAAATCATCTAAATTCAACATTGCTAACATGAAACTTTTTCATGTTCATAGGGTCAAAATAAAATGCTTTGTGTAAAAATTGTGAAAATGTTCCTTTTTATTTGAGATGGTTTGTGGAGAAGCATGGAAAGGATTGGACTATTTATTTGCAGCATTCAGTACATCATTCAGGGTAGGTAAGGGAAGGGGAAGCAGTTACGAATCGTGACAAGTTTGTGTGGTTTAGTATAATTGGAAATGAAACAGAAAACTGAACAATGTGAAAAATCAGAGAACAAAATCTAGTAGATATCCAGTTCTGGTTTCAATGATATAGGCAAATTTTCACAATTGTTTTATTTTTTCATTTGTATTTTGCCTTTTTGATTGATCCTAGTAAAAACTGCACTTCCTTACACTTTTCAAACTAGTTGTTAGCATTGATAGGCAAGTTATGGGGGTTTTGGTTCCTTGTATCCCATGCTTTTGTGACTATACTGATAACTGGGTTTGACCATGAGCTCCCACTAAACTGTTTCCTTGGATTTCTGCTGACTTCTCATGGACAAGAGCATGTTTGCCCCTATTTGCATCTTTGCCCTTCAGTCCTTGAGATATGTGATGTACTTAGGATCAGGAAAAGTCAATGAGCTGCAGCGCCCCAGCTGTCCGTCCCTGCTTTGTGTAAGGGGCCACCCTGAACTTTGTTTAAGTGTAACGTCAATGGTTTTGGAGTCACCACTTGATATAGGTGGGATCATAGAATCATAGAATGATAGAATAGTTTGGGTGGGAAGGGATCCTTGAAGCGCATGTAGTCCAACCCCCTGCCGTGAGCAGGGACATCTTCACACAGATCAGGTTGCTCAGAGCCCCGTCCAGCCTGGCCTGGGATGTCTCCAGGGATGGGGCATCCACCACCTCTCTGGGCAACCTGGGACAGGGTTTCACCACCCTCACTGTAAAAAATGTCTTCCTCATGTCTGAACCTCCTCTCCTTTAGTTTAAACCCATCACCCCTTGTCCTGTCACAACAGGCCTTGCTAAAAAGTCTGTCCCCATCTTTCTTACAGGCTCCTTTTAAGCACTGAAAGGCCACAATAAGGTCTCCCCGGAGCCTTCTCTTCTTCTAGGCTGAACAACCCCAACTCTCTCAGGCTGTTCTCACAGGAGAGCAGTTCCAGCCTCTGATCATTTCTGCGGCTCCTCTGGACCCTCATCCATTTTAGGATTGGTGAGAGTAATCTCAAATTCAACCCTGCATGTCATATAAATATATCTGTCAATTTTTAACCTCTCTGCCTATGCTTTTCCGTGCATGTGTAGGCTATGGATATTTTTATTTTCAGTGCCAGTGTTTTTGAGCTGATATTTTCACTCTCTGTCTGTAGCTGGAAACAGTGGAACAATTTTTTTTTCTCCTCTTATGGCGATATAAATGTGGAACAACTTCCCTGACTACAGAGTTGCTCATCCTAGATAACAACACTGCAGCCTGCACTCGTATCAGTTCACACTGATGTGACCTACTCCTGTGGTATGTGCTGCACTCTTCTCACCAGACATTCAACTTTAGGAGCATGGCTTAGGGGCGGACTTGGCAGTGTTAGGTTAATGGTTAGGCTCAGTCTTAAAGGTCTTTTCCAACCAAAATGGTTCTATGATCTCACAACATCAGGGCTTTGGTAACTTTCTTTACTTTTGTGTATGTGTGTTGCTGAATGCTCCAAATAGATGAGACCTTGGTATTTTTGGTCATTTAGAGGACAGTGAAAATCTGAAAATGCTTTAAATAGCTTAAAACACTGATTTGAGCTATTCCACTCACATATGCATAACCCACAGAGATGCAAATCTCCTTTCAAACCAGTTATTCCACTTTTGCTCTGCTGTTGAATTTTCCTTTCTATGATCGCTTTTTCTTCCTTTCAGCCATTCCCTATCTTCAGTGAGCCTGTTAGCCTTATACTTACAATTCTGAATGTATCCCTCTGTACACTGTAAGTCAAAGCTGTACAAATAGCAAAGTGTCTACACTCTCACTCTTCAAATGTCCTTCAGTAATATATTGTGCTTGTGTTCTCCCTGTGCCGCTCAGTGCATTCACAACAGACCAAAGCAAAATATGATGAAGCCCGTGCCAGCACCTTCCTCAAGAGATCTTGAAAGTCAGTGATAAAATTTGTATGTGGGAAGATTTAATTTATCTGTTTAGTTTATCCTAAAAACAACTGAGGACACTATTAGCTACTATTTAAAATGTCAATATTTCCCATAACTACCATGCAATAGTGCCTTGCATTGCCACAATTTTCCTTTGTATAAAATGAATTAAAGCATTCTAGTTGAACAAAGACGGTGCTATTTGGCATATGTTGACTCTTGAACACTTCCTACCTTATCTGTCCTGAGACATAGCTCAGTGATCATCACTGCTTACCAGTGCCTGTCTTCAGATATTGCATTAGACAGATTTGTGCTTCTGTATCGTGTCATCGTGAGTGTCTGCCATATCACACCCTTGTCAGAGCATATGGCTTTGACCCTGAACCTGTTAAACTGGAGGTGCTATGTTGAGTCAACGATTTTCAGAGTTGCAATCAGGTTAACCAAACATGAGTTCAGTGACAAAGACTTCTAGCTGTGTCATTTACATCTGGGATGATGCTTTATTCTTTCTGATTCAATCTTTCATGAATGCTAATCATTGTCTAGCTAGTAGTAGAACATATTGCCAGTAGCAGGCAGATTCTTGAAGCTTCCTGTAATAATACGTTATTTCTATGTCTGCTGAAAGGCCCTGCTGTTACATCAGATTTATAATAGAAGTAATCTGTCCTTTTATAGCCCAGCATGTTGAACGCCTCTAGAAAGGTTTAGCAAAGATGGTTGCACTACAGGCAAGAATGTATACTTATGAAACTACACTTTGCAATGAGCTAACAGCAACGATGAGGCTTAATCAAGTTCAGAAACTGGCATAAGGCCACTAGTTTGCCCTTCTGGAATACCTTAGAAAGCAGGGCATAAAAGTCTCAGATTAAATATTCTGGAAGAGCTTCCGTTGCTTGGGTGAGGCACAGAGCTGAATCCTTTATGAAGTTCACTCTGGGCCAAGCAAATGGATCAGCTTTTCCATTCTACATCTCATCTGCAAAGTGTCATCTCTGATTGCAATGTGGTCCCTCAAGCAGCTGTTTGTTACTTGATGGTATAGAAACCATCTCACCACTCCAAGAACATCTGGAAGCAATGATGGAGTGACTCTGCTCAACCTACTTCAGAATGGACTCCAGAAAGGATCCCTAAACAAGACAGAGCTTCTACAAACTTGGTCAGCTATTAACTCACCTACCTGATACTTCACACACATCTGAGAAACAAACTAGGGACAGTTCTGTGTATTTGTTGATATGTTGTTCTTCCATTTTTTGTTATGATGAAGAACTTTGGCATGAAATAGGAGTTTTGGGCCAGATGCACAAAAATACATAGGTCCCTTGGTGCCGCTAATTTCAGCATAACTCAGGTGGAGTTGTGGACAGAAGACTTGATATCTTACATATTTACAGCTTCCAGATGTTTTTGCCTTATAAGAAATCATTGTGTTGTGTGTGTTGTCTCATAGCAACCTTATGGGGCCTCAGTGCAGAATGACGAAGGTGTTTAAGCACTTGTATCTGCAGGAGAGCACCTACCAGGATCTATAAAATATCTTTGCACACACTCACTTTTGGTGGAAGTTGAATTCTTAAGGTTTACATATGTGTTGGTAAATCCCCCTAGCCGTATCACTTGCTTATTTATGTGCCTTCAAAGATCTGACTGGTGTGGCAAGGGTTATAAATCTCTACATATGGATATTTCCACACTTGTATATATAACAGTAAGTGAGTCTTCTGCTTTGCTACAAGCAGATATCAGACCCCATTCACCCTCATAACTCGGGGCACCATTTACATCAGTACAAAGCAGGCCAGCTTTTATTCATTCATAGCTGTGATTTGGCTGCTTAAAGACAGTAACAAAGAAAATCAACTCTAAATTTTATTTAGTCAGTCAGGCAAGATACCTTTATGACTGCTTCAAGATTTTGGAAGTGCAAAATGATGGTGTGATGGTGCTCCAGAAAATGCTGGAGCATTATCTGCTCTAATCATGTGAGCACAAAGTAGGTGAAAAATGCTACTTCTGGGACAAGTAGATGAGAATTTTGATATAATAGTGTCTGTCACTCACTTGCACTGGTACTGTAGCACTGGACAGCCAGTCAGCCGTCCAGGTGGGGAGCAGATTGTGAGGACTTGATAATTCTCTTTGCCTAGAAGTGATGCCACTGGTCAAAAGAGTTTCCAAGGCAAAGTAAGGACTCCTTTAAAGCCTTCCAGTGAAGCTGTTGGAACAATGGTCCTGGGAAAACTTATCCCATACTTTTATCCACTGTACCCTTTTTCTAAATTTCCTGGCTGTCAAGGATCAGTTTTGTGAAGGAAACCTCCAGCCAGGCTCTGTTTAATCTTCTCCTCTGTAACTGCAGTGCTGTCAGCAACTATGGAAAACATTTCCTCTCCTGGATTTTCACTGTTGTCGAATACTTGTAGAAATAAAATTTTGTATGTATTTAATTACTTTCACTAGTGTTTATGCAGTATCACAGAGCATTCTGTAAAGTCTCATTCCCATAGTCTTAATCATTGTGTATTACTTGATCCTATGAGTAAGGGGGCTTATAATAAAGATGGGGACAGACTTTTTAGCAGGGCCTGTTGTGATAGGACAAGGAGTGATGGTTTTAAACTAAAGGAGGGGAGGAATGAGGAAAGGAAGGAATTTTTTACAGTGAGGGTGGTGAAACCCTGTCCCAGGTTGGCCAGAGAGGTGGTGGATGAACCATCCCTGGAGACATCCCAGGCCAGGCTGGACGGGGCTCTGAGCAACCTGATCTGGTGAAGATGTCCCTGCTCATGGCAGGGGTGGCACTGAATGAGCTGTGAAGGACCCTTCCAACACAAACTATTCTGTGATTCTATTATTATTACCTGAGTATTGCATGGTTTTTTTGCCTTTTTTCCTGTCAATTAAGATTTATCTGAAGTTTCAACATCTTGCTGAGCCTACCATGTCCACAACTCAGTAAACCAGTGTAACTGTTCCCATTGCCATGAGGCCTGCACCACGTTGCCCTTTCAGAGTTATTATTACAGCAGTATGGAGGACTCTCTTGCATGTGTGTGTGTGGCTGTGTGTGTGCTCTTTGTTTTTACGTCACCCCATAGTCCTGTCCTATTGCTAGGTCACAGTATCACAGTATGTATCACAGTAGGTAGTGTCAGGCTTAAAATGAAACTAATATGGTTTATTTTTTTCTGTATTTTTTTTTTTTTAATGAAAATAAACTTGACTAAATATTATCACATTTAAGATTCAGCTTTACCCATCAAATGCTCATGCAGAAAACCCAATAAGTGTGCATGTACTTTGGAAGCAGAAGACTCATCTTCTCCTTTGTTCTCTCACTGTCTGGCAGCTATGCTTCATTTTGTAACTTCTAAAAATTTAATTAAGGAACAGGTGATTTATCTTCCAGATAATCTGTGAAAAAATAGTATGCCCTACGAACATCCATGTTCATTAATCTAGCTATACTATTTTTACATTCTTTTGTACAGAGCTTCTCAATCTAGTCTTAGATCAACCAGTAATTCATTGGTCAAAATCTATGGGTAAATTTTAAATGCTTCTTGCAAGTCTTTCTAATTATTCTATATGTTTTCTCTGCTGAAATGTCAATTTTAAAGTAAGCCCACTGTCTTCCTCCTTTCCTTTCCTTTCCTTTCCTTTCCTTTCCTTTCCTTTCCTTTCCTTTCCTTTCCTTTCCTTTCCTTTCCTTTCCTTTCCTTTCCTTTCCTTTCCTTTCCTTTCCTTTCCTTTCCTTTCCTTTCCTTTCCTTTCCTTTCCTTTCCTTTCCTTTCCTTTCCTTTCCTTCCCTTCCCTTCCCTTCCCTTCCCTTCCCTTCCCTTCCCTTCCCTTCCCTTCCCTTCCCTTCCCTTCCCTTCCCTTCCCTTCCCTTCCCTTCCCTTCCCTTCCCTTCCCTTCCCTTCCCTTCCCTTCCCTTCCCTTCCCTTCCCTTCCCTTCCCTTCCCTTCCCTTCCCTTCCCTTCCCTTCCCTTCCCTTCCCTTCCCTTCCCTTCCCTTCCCTTCCCTTCCCTTCCCTTCCCTTCCCTTCCCTTCCCTTCCCTTCCCTTCCCTTCCCTTCCCTTCCCTTCCCTTCCCTTCCCTTCCCTTCCCTTCCCTTCCCCGCTCCTCCTTTATCCCTTCCCCCTTTCCCCCTTTCCCCCTTCCCTCTTCCCCCTGCCTTGGAAATTTGGCTGAGAAAAGCAGCATCCATTAGTAGATTGAGCTGGAAGTGAAGGGCCAAGAACTTGCCAAGTCTGCTCTTGGCACAGCCAAGTGCTTGTGGTCTGCAATCATGACCAGGGCCCTTCTTCTCCATGCTGAGCTTTGAAGGAGCTTCAGCCTGAACTGGAAATTTGCAGATATGGTGTTGTCCTTTTACATAATTTCATCCACGTTTTGAAGCCTGTAGTGAATATTGGTTTGACTGGCAGCGATAATCAAAGAGCTGAAAACCTCCAGTTTGTGTCTGCATCTACAAAGCTGCACCTGCAAAGACATCTACATCATATTTGTTGCAGTTTCCAGCACCACATGAAAGAAACAAAACCACTTTTAAAAATAAGCTTTAAAAGATGTTTCTCTTATGTAAATTGGAGGTACGAAGAAACATCTATTTAATAGAGATATTGTGAAGATTGAGTAGTTAAATATTGAAAGATCTTTGAAAGCGTCTGTAATTATGTTCAGTGAGTGCAGGTTAAATATTTTTCTTAATACAAACAGGAAGCAGAAAATCAAAGTTGTTGTGTGTTACCTTCTTACAAAGCCACCTTCACTACTCCCACTGCAATTCAGAGACAATGCATTATTATTTTACCCCAGGAAGAACCCTGTTTTCCCTCTATTATTTATGACCTATGAAGAATGATTGATGTTAAATATCTGTTATCTCCTGTTTATTACAGTTACCAATTTGGCAGCGATTAACAAAAGATATTTTTCTTTAGCGAATAATATATTGCTATAAATTCCCTTTTTTCACTCCCTTCAGATCTGCGTTATTCTTGCTGTTGCTCTTTGGTTCCGAGAAATTGTTTACCTGGACTTTCTAGAGCAACGATTATCAATACACGCAGGGGTCAGACGGTGTTGGTGTGCTATCCAGAGGTATATTTGTGAGTGCAGTTTCTTCACTGGCCAGAAATCTCAGGCTTTACATTTGTTACTTTTCTGTTCCAGTTTTGCAACTTTTAGTCTTTCTTCCTATCTTAAGGCAGACTGGAAACATCCATTTTTTGTGCCTTGGTCCCTCAGACCAACTTATTAATGTGTGTCCTGCAGTGTCTCTTCTTCTTGTCCTTTCTGAACAAGTTGCATTAATAGTTCACCGTGAACAGGTCGTGTATGAGATTCTCTTTGTACCTACATACTCTTTCAATGTTCCTCATCATCTAGGCGATGCACACATAAAGACTTGTGGTTATTTCTTTCTTGTAGTGTCATTTGCTTTTCCTTTCTTTTGAAATTTTCCGATAGAAATTGCACAGTGTACTCTTCCCTTAGGTCTTCATTTTAAAATCCACCTTCCAGGTGTTCATCTTCTACATTGGTTTGTGAAAAGCTGTTAACTCTGGGTCTTCTTTCCCCCTCCCTCTGTATAAATTCAGAAAATTATTTTTTTCAGGAATTCAAATGCAGCTCCATAAGAGCAGTGGTACATCCCACTTACATGACAACCTATTCATATCTTAGAAAAGACTACATGTGAAGTCTTGATCTTCATGGAATTAGAAGAACCTGCTCCAGGAAACACTATTCTTTCATTCTGTCACTTATTATTTACTTAGTGGTCTGACATCTTGCTGCAGTTTTTGAAGACTTACTGGAACTGTAGCAGGGTTTACAGGTCACAGAATCACAGAATCGCAGAGTGTCAGGGATTGGAAGAGACCTTAGAAGATCATCCAGTCCAATCCCCCTGCCGGAGCAGGAACACACAGATGAGGTTACACAGGAAGGTGTCCAGGTGGGTTTTGAGTGTCTCCAGATTAGGAGACTCCACAACCGCCCTGGGCAGCCTGTTCCAGTGTTCTGTTACTCTTACTGGGAAGAAGTGTCTTCTCAAATTTAAATGGAACCTCTTGTGTTCCAGTTTGAACCCATTACCCCTTGTCCTATCATTGGTTGTCACCGAGAGGAGCCTGGCTCCATCCTCCTGACACTCACCCTTTATATATCTGTAAACATTAATGAGGTCACCCCTCAGTCTCCTCTTGTCCAGCTCCAGAGCCCCAGCTCCCTCAGCCTTTCCTCACACGGGAGATGCTCCACTCCCTTAATCACCTGTGTTGCCCTGTGCTGGACTCTCTCCAGCAGTTCCCTGTCCTTCTGGAACTGAGGGGCCCAGAACTGGTGCCAAATATAAGTCTTCATGTTGCACTGGATGGTGGGATATGCTCCTTCAGGGATGTTCAGCAAAGCTTCCATAGGCACCTTTAAAAAAGTCACGATCTCATGACAACTAAACAAAGACACTGCCATATGGTGGCTTTCCAGTGGCTGATTTGTTGTTTTTAGTGGTTCGATGTCCACACCACTGAATCAAATCTATCAGTAATTGGGTGAATGCAGGTAGAGAAACTAAAGATGAACTTGTCTTATCGATTGATCTACTGTTCCAAATCTTTTTCTCTTAATCAATGCTAACAGACATCAATAAGTCAGGATATGGAACCTCAATCCACTTACTGTCTGATATATTCTGTGGAAAAATAAGATTAATTGTACAATTTCTCCTGGATTCTTAAAGTACTGAGAAAGTACATTTGTATCATGGGACAAGAACAGCAGGTTAATGAGAAACACAGATGGGAACAAACACGGTGGGGTGTTTTAGGCACCCTGTTACAGTGGGAAAGAGCAGCAGAAAAGGATTCTTGAAAAAAACAAACCAACCCTTCTGTTACTAGCTCGTGCTTGATTTTAGATAGGGCTGCTGCTCAGGGAAGATTTGTTATACCGTATAATGTGGGTAGGAAAACATCCGGCTCTGTCTCACTGGTTTGATTAGCTTTTACACCTTGAATTCAGTTCTTAGCGGTCACAGCATAAGGTCTTTGGGGGAAAAAGTTTCCTTTTAACACACAGTCTTGTAATTGGTAACCTTCCCTCTGTAATGCACAGTGGCGTTAATTTGGCACTTCAGGCATTTTACTTCTGGTCCTGTCTGAGGTTTTTTGGCTGGAGTATGTCAATATAGTATCTGAGAATGCTCAATGCTAATTAATTTGTCAGTAACAGAGTGTTAATGATGTTATTGTAAAACTCCTTTTGATGTTGATTTGGTCAAGGTTTCTTCATAAATCCCACAGGAACAGCAGAGGTCTCTGGTTGTTCTTATGGTATAGCGGAAAACTCTGCCCAGAAGGGTTGTTCTGGAGGGAGCCAGTTGTGCTTGTTGTGTATGTGACTACAGTCCCAGAAATAAAGTGTTATTGCACAGGTTGGTTTGACAATTTTTCCAAAGGCAGCCATGCTGGTGTCACCCAGTCTTCTCCTCCTTTCTAAGGTTTATCAGGTTTTTAAAGCAGGCATTGAGTTTGCAAGATGGAATGACTACAGGCATAGAATCACAGAATCATGGACTGGTTGGTGTTGGAAGGGACCTCTGGAGATCCTCCAGTCCAACCCACCTGCTAAAGCAGGTTCACCAGAGCAGATCACACAGGAATGTGTTCAGGTGGGTTTGAATGTCTCCAGAGAAGGAGACTCCACAACCTCTCTGGGCAGCCTGTTCCAGGGCTCTGGCACCTCAAAGTAAAGAAGTTTCTCCTCATATTCAGATGGAACCTCCTGTGTTTCAGTTTGTGCCCACTGCCCCTCATCCTGTCGTTGAGCACCACTGAAAGGAGTCTGGTTCCAGGAATGGGACATCCACCACCTGTCTGGATGGCCTGGGCCGGTGTTTCACCACCCTCATTGTAAAAAGTGTCTTCCTCGTGTCTGGTCTGAAACAACACTGCATGTGAAACAACACTGCACAGGAGTTTTCCTTCATCTTGGGTCATACACACTTCCATTCAGAGCAGGCTGCTCAAACTCTTACAAGCTCAGAGAGACAGAACATGTTCCTTCCTCCATCAATGGACTTGCTGTCCTTAGAGCAGAACACCCCTTTGCCATGGCACACATGGGTGCTGTGCAGATACCTCTATCCCATGACTTGTAAAGCCAAACTCTACTTTAAACGCCAAAATGAGTTGTAATCCGTCTCCACCATTAAAGAGGGTGCAGGTAGAATGGGAAGAAGCAATGGCTGTGGTCCTTTTCTCTCACCGCCATGCAGAAGCTTCCCAGTGCTCAGCCCTATTCTTGAGGTTGCCAAATGATCAGGTGCTTTAGCATGGCAATGGGCTTAGCAGTCACTGCCTGAACTTTGCTCTTTACTTGAGGATGAGGAATGAATAATCTGAATGGGAAGAACTTTAACTAGCAAAAAATGAGGGTGTTTTGTCTCTGTTCTGCTAGTGCCATTATTTGCAAAGTCTACTGGTTAGAGGAGAATATGCAGAAAAATGCATATTGCTTTCCAAATGATTGGTGGTCTAAGAAGGATGGAGAAGGATCTGCTTCTCATTAGAGCTGTTTTAAAATTACAAAAGTCTTTCCTAACTTACAAGCATTAGTCGTATATTTAAGTACAAAAGTGTTTCCCACAGTCTATTTTAATTGGGTGGTTTTGATTGTGGTCAGTATGGAGGGATGGCAGCTGATTCGATAGTCTCTAAAGTAATCTTTGAAGCAAACTCAGACTTTATCCAGTCAGTTTTCAGATAGAATTATTATGTTACCAATTCTCTTTCTCAATCTTATGCGATGCACTGCCATGGTTTTGTTCCAAATAGGGGGGTGTCGCATGAATTTATTTATTCTGCTCCCCACCCATACTGTCTTCCTGAGTTCGTGTAGAGGAAAACATCACCTCGTGTGACTTCTTGGGGATGTGAGATGATTAAATCTGGTTGTGGTGTTTCCAACCCAGCCCATAAAAGGTGGCAGAGGAAGTTTAATTAGGAAGCAAATATTCTTTGGCTGCATAACTCAAGGCAGCTCTTTCAGAAGGCAATGGTTGCTCTTGAGACTCTTGTGCACGCTTAACTCCCATTGGAGCTAGTAGGGTACAGAGGGTCACAGCAGCACTGGGCAAGACCATCTCAGCACCTTGTGAGGTTTAGCTGTCACTAGCAGGTACAGTGTGTGCGTGGGTTTGACAAAATGTCTTATTTAGCATTTTTTTAGAAGTTGAATTCCTAATGCATGGCCTTTATTTATGTAAGAGAATAAAGTATTATCCTTAATTTTGAATGTACTTATCATATTCGTTCCTTGACAGGTTCTTCTGCTCTGGTGTTTTTCACAGTTCAGCTTCAGACATCAGCCTGCACCGTAGGACTGTTATTGACCTCTCCAGTTTGCTGATCACTTGCACCATGGTATTTTTCAACATCCAGGAGAACTCAGTACTTCTGCTATAAAGAATCTGGACATAAAGACCAGCCTGCATATTTGGGTCCCTGAATTACTTCATTTTGAGAAAAAAGCTGTGTACTATTGGGTAAGGTTCTGAAACATAATTTAGAAGCAGCAGCAGCAGAAAAACTATCCTGAAGTAGGGAAAGACATGTTTCTTGAACATTATTCATTTGGATCATGGAGCTATAGAGAAGCAGTTACTGATATGATGCTGTTCACGTGTGAGAGTACCAAATGGACACTCTTCAAGGAGTCAGCTCCATCTTCCCTAAGTCATCACTATGCTCTTACTAGGCCATATTTTTGAGAGAATTGCTCAGCATGTGTGTGAGCTTTCCTTGTCCTAAATTCTTTTAAGCTGCATGTTTGTTCTGGAGTGAAAATTGGAGACACTGTAGCCCATGAGTTGCTGTGAAAGCATTGAAACAACATTCCTCACTTTTAGGGGACTAGTGTGGTGGCATGCAGGAATCTAATGTTCCATGCAATTTATGATTTTCCAGTTTATTGAAGAAATAATTCTGTTTATTTGCAGGCTTATGAACTTGCAGTCTTGAATGCACAATACTGCAAGTCACAAATCTTTTTATCTCTCCATCATTCTGTCTTAAATGAAGAAGTATTATATATTGTTAAGATGCTGATCTCCAAGAGTTTGTGAAAAATTTTTTTTTGAGTTGTAATGTAATTTTAAAATGTTGAACATTTATTATTAAAATTGTTTTTTCAAAAAGATAAAAGTATCAGTTTTGTGAATTAATTCTTTTCTGGCAGACACCAGAGGACGAACTACTGCGGTGTTACTTTTGAAAGAGGAATACGTTTAATCACAAGCCTGAGGAAGTAGCTGGCTGGATGCTTTGAGCTTGTTTGCGCACATCTAACTTCAAACAATGTAAAGTCCTTTCTGAAATGTAGGGGATTCTGTACATAATTATTACACACGTGTATGTGCTCACACTAGCAGGAAGACTGGCCTACTATCATCTTTGTGTCCACAGGGTGACTGAAGCTTTCGTTGTTCGTGGTGTCTCCAAGCTCTGGGTTCAGTTCTCAGAGCTCCTGCTGAGTTATTATGAGACCTCAGCAGGGCCTGGAACTGCTGTGCATTATTTTCCAGTCTGCCATCAGAAGTACACAGCATCTGTCTTATTAACACACTGAGGGATTTCATCAGGTCGTGTTTGTGCATCTCTTTGAGATTTGTCTGCTGAAGGTGGTTGGTACTATTTCTTCCAATTCCCAATTCACACGTGCTGTGAAGTAGGAGCTGCTTGAGATCCCAATTACTTCTCTACAATGGCTATTTATCTCCTGATTGAGATTTAATCATCAATTTTCTTGTAGCCAGACATTTTACAAGGGGGTTATCTTAGTAGCTTAGAGTCCTAGAAGAATTGGTTTTGCTTTTTTGCCAGCCAGCAGTAGACTACATGTATTCCATGTATTTCTATTCAGGTTTTCATAGGGGAATTTAAAGCTTAGAAATGAAACTTGCTTTTTTTTTACCCAGATCTGAGACAAAGACCTACCACAAACTGCTACACTTGCTGAGGTAGGCTGTTCTACTTGCCCTAGAAAAACAGAGCTGCTCAGATTCACTTTGTGCCATAGCAACTGTTTTCTTTATTGCAATGAAGGAAGAACAGAATTTAGAAACTACTCAATATAAAAAGATTTGAGAAAACAGAAGTGCTGTTATTTCTGCCTATTCTAGCAACTTGATGGTCAGTGACCCAACATCTGTATAAGAGCTAGGCTTTGGGGCTGGTACATTAGAGGAAGAAGAGACTAATTTCTTTTAAAGATTGTTTTTTCGCCCTCCTGTCTGACTCCCAGAATGAAGGGTATAATAACAATTTACATAAGTTAATTATTAATATATATCTTTTAACTTATGTAATAACTTTCATATAGACCCTAAAATGGACTCTTTCAAATTTGTAGCAAGGCAATTAGCTGAAGACAGTCAGCGCTCCTAATCATAAAGATATCTTTTGTTTTATTAGTGTCTAGCCTCATGGTGAACAAATGGAAATCCGGATAGCTTTAGAGTAGAGGCAATGAAGTGGGACTTCTTTCCCTGTAGTTGTGGTCCTTGGGGCTCACGAGCAGGTTTAAATCCTTATGGATGCTTGGAAGTATCAGAGATGGGAACCTGAGATGATAAGTTGCTTTGGTTCTTACAGGGATGTTCCATTAGTCCTTCTCAGTCAAGATCCTGTGTGTGATGGGACCTTGCCTTTAGGTACAAAATCCTTAAGCTGATAAATCATAATCTGTAGGCAAAAGCCATTTGTTACTGAGTGTTATTGGTGAAATAATTGGTATGACGAATCTAGCCAGTCTTACATCTACTCCTTAGAACAGAAGGATACCTCAAACAACCCTGTTCACCTATTATGAAGGCACAGTGCTTTATCCTCAGTGGGCCTGTGCTGTAGAGGATGCAGATTCCTCTGTTTGGTCCCAAAGGAATGGACTGGAGTGCAGCAATCACTGTTGTTTGAGTTATTACTCTCAAAATCTTGTTTATGGGCAAAGCGCAAGCACATGTTATATATCAGTAAGGCCATTGTTAGTATAACTGAAATCTTAAGAGTCTAATAATTATGTTAGGCTAGAATTAACTGCTTCAGAAAAAAAAAGAGGTCAGTTACAATATATATGCTCACATTTTTTGGTGTCTACCCCTTTTCCCAGTGTTGTATTCACTCTTCCAGGGTGTCTTGGGTCCTAGGGTTGATAGTTTCAGCCTGGTGGTGGTGATGAGGGGTGCGGGATTGTAAGACAAATCACCAGCGTCTGGAATTGTTTGCTGGGAGGAATGTGATGCTTATGTTGATGGCTTCTTCTTCCTCCCTCTAGGATCAACCTGGGGCTGTTTTTATGTTTTCTGATATACTGTTACATCTTTGCTCATTCTTCACTGGTCTGCAGCTCCAGGTTACTTTCAAATATTCTATATTAAGTGCGAATTTTGTATCCTAGATGTTATTTCTTTGCTCACTTTCTTGCTTCTAAAACCAGGCTTGCCCAGCTTCAGGTTTGTGTTTCCTTTAGTTAACCATGGGTGAGTTATTTATAGTGATGAGATCTCCAGTGCCAGCCCATGCCCCATCTCTTACCATCCCCTACCAATACTCCTCTGCACTCTGTCCTGTCTCTCCTTTTCTCCAAGCTTCTGCTATTTTGCCGGGCTTATGTTTCTCCATACCACATCATTGTGTCAGAGTCATAAATATCTCACTCCACATGGACTATAAGCTCGTTATTTGTCTATAGAAAACTATAGTTGTACCACATGATGATAAACACAAGTAAAACAAATTAGATGTAGACATCTGGCCAATTAAATAAATTGCAGTGTCAGCTAAACCAAATTAAAATTAAACTGCAGGCAAGTCAAGAAAAGTGCAGTCAGTGCAAGCAGCAAGGCTCAGTCCTCAGGCCTTGAAAACTCAATACAAAGCTAAAGTCCTGTTGCTAACAATAGTAATATCATATTATAATAGGGCTAGATAGTTGCTACTGAATTAAAACTCTGAAGAGTTGGGATAAATCTGTCTTACTCTTTAGAGAACAGGAGCCAGGAGTTTTGTAGCAAAGGCCATTCTACAGAAAGGAATTTTCAGGAAGAGTGGGTTGTCTTGTTGGCCTGAAGGACACTTGTCATCTGTTTGGATTTGTCCCTTCTGTCCCCCACCCACATTTCCCTCCCAGTGACCAATTTTTTTTCTAGATCTGCCATAAGTGTCAACCTGTCAAAGATGCCTTAGAAATGTTTGGTAGAGGTGAGAGACTGAGATTAATTCCCCTCCATCCCACCATCTCCCTTTCCTAGAAAAGTGGGAGCTCCACACTTCTCCATACTCTTCATCTCCCACCTCTGTGTGCTGATTTTCTATTCTGTGCTCCCAATCTGTCTTTACACCTTTTATTTCCAGCCTGGACCTATTGTCCACCCTGCTGAAACGTGTCCTCTTCTTTTCTTGGCCCTCTAGAAGAGGGATAGACACCTGTTTTCAAAGTGTCCAGGATGCAACACAGACTTTGGAAACATGACGGGAGATCAGTGGTAGTGCCGCTGTTATTCTTGGCATCGTTAGGGGTGGGTGCGCATGGAGAACGCACCATCAGCATTCTGAAGCCTATTAAATGGTAATATTACATCACCCATGGATGATGATATTCACATGAGAGCTCTGAAGATCTGGGACCTGGACTCTGCTTTCACAGACACCCAGGCCAGTGGAGTGTTTCTTTATATTGGTTGCATTTTAAGCACTACAGAAAAATTGAAACCTATAGGTAAATTAATGCAGAGACTTGGCATTAAAGGAAATGTTAGGACATCTACAAAAATATATATTTTTCAGTGAGGGTAATTGGCAGGTGAGCGATGCAGTTCTTCTACCTAAGAGTGATTTCCCTTTGATTAGTTTAAGCTTTCCAAATAAAATGTTTTATAAGGTAACATGAGACATGTCAAATTTCATGTTGTTTGGCCTCATTAGAAATGGAACAGAAAATGGAAAGTGGGTTTAAAGGTGTCAAAGTTCAAGCTTATGCCATGATTAGCATATTGTTATTTCTCATCAGGTAGTTGCAAAGATCTCTGTTTCCATCAGGGCAACTGCCATCGAGTCTAAATTCTCCAAATGCTGACAAAGAAACAACTTCCTAAATGTTTATAGATTTAACAACTAACAAATGCTGTTTCTCCACTCTCAGCCTTCTCACCCTCATTTATAAAAGCCTTTTCCTTTCATGATTTGCGGCCAGTGCTGTCTGTGCGGTGAGATTTTTGCCAACAATTCCAAAAGGAACGTGATAGAGTCCATGGGAACTGATTGCACAAGCTCAATCACAGTTGCTCCTCCCGGCCCTCTACTCTATAAATCCCAATTCTAGTTAATAGATTTATAAAGCAGAGGGCCACAAGGGACCATTAGCTCATCTGGCCTGATAGCCCATATATCACAAGGAATTGCACTTTATGCAGCACCCTTTACCAAGCCCAGCAGTGTTTATGTTTGGATAAAGCATGTTTGCCAAAAAGGTTTTCGGCCTTGGCTTCAATACATAAAGGTAGGAGTAACTAGCAACTTCCACAGGTAGTCTGTATCATTAATTTCTTAGTTAATTACTTTCCTAGTTAACAGGTATGGCTTTATTTTTTAAAGATGCTCAGTTACACCTTCCAGACATTGCTTCTTGTTATACCTTTTGTAAGTTAGAATTTGTTAATATGTAGCTTATTGTCATCATGTAACTTGCCAAAGAAAAGGCAGGAGTTAGAGTAATGACTGTTTAAATAGAACAAACTCTTCAAGTGTCTCTCCATGAGGCATTTATTTGATGGTCAGCAGTTGCTGTAGCAAACCTGGATAGTCTATCTTACCTGTGAGAGTTAAATTTATCTATCCACGGTCGTTCTTTTGCCAGTGGAATATCCAACATGACATAAAAATTCCAGGTGCTTTCAGCTGCACAGCTAAAAGTTTGTTTGCAGAAGAAAAAGTCCAAATCTACTGCTTGTCTTACTCATGAGATTGGAATTATCTCAGAGAAGATAATTTCAGTTTTCCTCTTCTGATATCCATGAACACTACAAACTCTAGTTTTGGGCAGTTTTCTGTTTTATTCCTCTAAAGACGAGACAATGATCTGGCTGAAAACTGGATAAAGATTTAGCATGTCCATCCAGACTGAGTTGCCTTCTGCTTCTCTTTGCCATCCTGTTTAAAAGTTACCATTGTAGTTCTTCAGTTTCTGTTCTCTTTCGTTCTCTTGAGTCTATGACACTGGTCTATGAGTCTGCTTGTTCAGGAAATCTTTGTTAACACATGTGGGATGTAGCACGAAATTATCAAATCATTTTCTTCCCAGGTGGGGAAGCATTAAAGTCAATGCAACGCAATATGGGATTGAGCAATTCAGGTATTTCAAGCAGGATCATTTTAGCCTTTTTAGTCCTTGTTCCTACTGTTCGTAAAATAAATGGCTTTCACATATAAAGGAACTTATATGAACTTATAAGCCTTTCCTCAGAAGAACTGAATTACCAATCATAAGCTCTTACAAATAAAGAAAAATTATTTATCTCCAGAAAAAGAGAAATCACAGATGGGAGGAAAAGTAATGGTTAACATAGCAACAAGTCTTGAAATAAGTGAAGTGAGCAAAAATAAATGTGGAAAACAAAACCATTTGCAGAGATTTAAAAGAGTAATAAGAAAAAATTGCAGAGCAAAGCAAAGCAAATAGGAAATAAGAAATGATGGAAACCATTACTTACTATCTATAAGAGATGAACTGAACTATTTAGACATATTTCTTTCAGCATCAAGTGACTGAATAAGGACTTTAAAAAGTTGCCCAATTTGTAGTTTCCTATTTAATTTAAAATAAGTTTTCTATTATTTTGCTTTATTCTATATTAATGACTCAGATACAAGAGTGATGCCATTTACAATATATGGGGATGATTATGTATTCTTTGACATGAACACAGATTGCTAAGTAAACTTGTTCTTGGAACCCAAAATTTATCCTGCTGATCTAATGATGATGTGCTTCTGCCCAAGAATTTTACTTGCCTTATTGGCAATGTTCTCTCACACACAAATACAAGAGCTGCAATGCTGAATCAGTGCAATGTCCTGTGCAGTTCCTTCCTGTACTTAAAAATCAAACAAATAACATTCCAGAAGGGTTTGTTTGAAACAAAAATCTTCTGATTTGTTTTACTGAGCCAAGATCTAGTTCTCAGGAGTGTCTTGTAGCAATGAACATCACAGCACAGTTCTACTCTATTTAGATTTGTTTTCCTCCATTGTGGAAGTAGCCTCTTCCAGTTGCATTGACCACGCCTGTGATAGGTTCATGTGAGTCACAAGAATCCAACAATGGCTTTGTCTGCAGCCAAGGAGATATAGTTTTAATTTCTGTGGAGTTTCCGGAGGAACCTGGGAAATTGCAAAGATGTAAACTGACAACATCCAGCGAGACCTGGACAGGCTGGAGAGTTGGGGAGGGAAAAATTTAATGAAATATAACAAAGGCAAGTGTAGAGTCTTGTATCTGGGTAGGAACAACCCCAGGTTCCAGTATAAGTTGGGGAATGAGCAGCATAGGGGAAAGGGACCTGGGGGTCCTGGTGGACAGCAGGATGACTATGAGCCAGCACTGTGCCCTTGTGGCCAGGAAGGCCAGTGGTACCTGGGGTGTATTAGAAGGGCAGTGGTCAGTAGGTCAGAGAGGTTCTCCTGCCCCTCTACCCTGGTGAGACCACATCTGGAATATTGTGTCCAGTTCTGGGCCCCTCAGTTCCAGCAGGACAGGGAACTGCTGGAGAGGGTCCAGCATAGGGCAACAAAGATGATGAAGGCAGTGGAGCATCTCCCTTATGAGGAAAGGCTGAGGGAGCTGGGGCTCTTGAGCCTGGAGAAGACGAGACTGAGGGGTGACCTCATTAATGTTTGCAAATGTATAAAGGGCGAGTGTCACGAGGATGGAGCCAGGCTCTTCTCGGTGACAACCAATGATAGAATAAGGGGCAATGGGTACAAATAGGAACACAAGAGGTTCCACTTAAATTTGAGAAGACACTTCTTCTCAGTGAGGGTGACAGAACACTGGAACAGGCTGTGCGGGGAGGTTGTGGAGTCTCCTAATCTGGAGACATTCAATACCTGCGTGGACTCCTTCCTGTGTAACCTCATCTGGGTGTTTCTGCTCCAGCAGGGGGATTGGACTGGATGATCTCTTGAGGTCACTTCCAATCCCTAACATTCTGTGATTCTGTGATTCTGTGAACACTGGTGTGATTGCTGTCCTCAGTGCTTGCAGCTTTGCTTTGCAGAACTGCATCAGTGGTAGAGGGTTCCCTTCCCTGAAATTGTAACATTGGAGTATTGTCGTCTTTGTGGGATATTCCCTTTTTAGAGTCAAGCAGAGGCTTATGGTTTCTCACAGTCTGTTAAGAGAAAGATGTAGATGTGCTCAAGTCTGATCTTTTTTTTTTTTTTTTTTTTTTTTTGTCAATCAACCAGTTTAGGGATTTTATATTGGTTAAAAATGTTGGCTCCATTCAGGAGAAGCTCAGATGGGACATCATGACTGACTCAGCCAACCTTACTGTATGCTGTTGCTGGGCTGGGGCGCTGTGCAAACCCAACACATGTTCCTGTCCCCTCTCTTCTGTTGGCAGTTGAGCCTGGGTAGCTGTGCAGGTGGTCGCCAGTCCAGTGGAAAGCTAACCAAGGAAAGCAGGAAGGAAGGGGCAGGGAAATGGAAAGGGGAAGATGGAAGGGCTGTCCATGAGATCCAGTTCTGTAGTCCTGGCTTCTACAAGTTGGCTCACCAACAATCATTTATTTCAGACATGTTGGATGAGCAGAACTGGTTAGTGTGACCCAGTCCCCTCCTCTCCATCTCAGTCGTTATCTTATGTATTTCTTCAGGTCTCTTCTTGTTTCTTTCTTCCTAGCACAGTCCAAATATTTTCATCCTCACCATCCTTGCTGCCCTTCTTTGAATATTCCCTTCTCTAATTCTGCTATGCTCCTCTCAAGACTGAGTGATCAGAGTTGCACACAGTGTTCTAGAGGAGAGAGTAACAGTGATTTATATGAGGGCACTGTGATACCTCTTAGTAGTGTTCGGGGTGGGTAATATCTGCATCCAAAGGACTGTTTGTCCTATCTTAAGAGTCCCTGAGAAGTTCTCAGGATTTAATGATGTGGTTGATACATTTCCTGTTTAAATGTGCTGTAGCCCACAGCTGAAAGACAGCATTTGTATGAGCATCCTCCCTTCCTTCTACTTTTGTGGCTAATATGGATACAGGGTTGGAAAAAGTCTGCTTGATTCTCAGATTCTGATACTCTCCAGGGCCCAACCTCATGCTGATGCTCCTTTATCCCTGTCCCGTAACTGGCTGCTCATCACAAGATGGTTCAACCCTGACCAGCCCTGAATGATCCAGAGGCTCATGCCTGGCTCAGCTGATGAGTCCACGTGCCACCATTGAATTGTCTATATTCGTTGTGAGTAACTTTAGACATCTGCAGTACAGATCAACACAGTAAATGGGAACCCTTTTTATTGTTTATTTGGAGACAGAGGGATTTTCAAGGTAAGAGCCATCCAGTGTTCCAGGTGCAGACTTCAGAATAGGGAGTTGTGCTTTTGAAGTGCCTCTGCTGAATACGTCCACACTTCAGGTGTCTACAGCTGGTAAGACAAATCCTGCCCTGAATCACAATCTCCATCTGAATTACTACCATTCTCTGTCTCCTCCTTTTAGAGGGCAAATCTTTTATTCCTACCCAGCTCTTGTGTTAAGGTGCATTGATTTTCATTGGGCATATCAGACCTAACACAGCAACAAATAAGCAATCAAAGCTGACCTCATAGATTTTGCTTCTACCTTCTGTTAATCTTTTCCTTCATGACATCAAGAAAAAGAAATAAATGGCCACTGTTCTCTCTCTTTGCATCCACTTTCCAAGCCATGCTTGCAGATTTCATTAACCTTCACTTTTTGAATATTACATCTCACTTTTTATTATTATAAAAGCAAACGATTAAAGTACTGTTTGATATTTTGCTTAGATAAATATGTATACACAAGATATATATTTATATTTTGCTTCACATCACTGTTATGATAAAGGGGATATTTTATGTTTTGTTTCTTTCTTAGGGCATTAATAGCATGCTCATTATCCTCATCTGCCTGACACCTGAGGTTTTCACTTGCAGTTTACATTCTTTTTCCCTGGGGGTGGGAAAGGCAGTTCCAAAGACCTGATGCTAAATGCATTCATCCATCACATTGGGCTGCAGAAGTAGCTGGCTATTTCTCTTCAGAACTGTAGCTCTTCCAAGAGTCTTATGCTGTTAGCCAGCCCTTATTTCAGAGCAGCATTTTGCCTGGAAAAAGGAGCCAGGAATGCCTGAAATTCAGAGGAAGAAACACTTGGAGGTACATGGTCAGAGCCTGCAGTACCATAGTGAGGTATTTTGCTGCCCGAGCACATTTCTTAATTTCAGACTTCTCCTTTCCCCAACTTCTCTGAGCTTTGCCCCGACTCCTCCTCACCCCCTAATTAACAGGGGTTGTTCCCAGCATTGCATTGGACCTGCACTCTCTTCTCACTCATCAAGAAGAGGGGCAGTAGCACCCACAAAGACACATTTGCCTCCAGTGTCATCCCCTCTCACATCACCCGATCAAATGCCTTGAGGTTAATTTTGGAAGATAAGATCTGCCACTGCTTTTAGAGGAAACACAGAATCATAGAATCATTTATGTTGGAAAAGACCTTTAAGATCATTGAGTACATCACTGCCAAGTCCACCTCTAAATCGTGTCCCTGAGAACCTCATCTATGTGTCTTTTAAACACCTCCATGGATGGTGACTCAGCCACTTCCTTGGGCAGACCTTGGTAGATTGGGTTGGAACATTCACATTTGGTACCAACAATAAATAACAGTCTCTAGGAAATGTTGATGTTAATCTTTCTGAGCAAAATTCAGAAATACCGCTGACACTTCTGGGGGCAGCAGAACTCAAAGGGGAGCTTTGACGTGCCTTGTGCTTCTGTGTGTTGTTCTCCTCAGCTGTAGCATGGGGATGGTCATCTGCTTCCACTCTAGGATAATGTGAGATTTAAAAAAAATAGCTAAAAGTTTAATACCTGTTGCTAGAAATCAATGTTTTACTTCAAGGATTTAAACTTTACAACTTTTTTTACCCGCATCTTTATTTATATTGTTTTGAATACAGTGCTGTCTGATCTATCCTGAGAGCAGCTGTTAAGGAAAATCTCTGTTCCCTGGCTAGGGAACGCACAGAGCAAGAGAATGAAAACGTACGAATAACACTTGAAATTGGTACGTCCAGCCTGTCTATCATAGCACTGACCATCAGCACTGATGTGAGTTAGATTGCAAGAGGAAGATTAGAAAACATCTGCGCCCTCGTAGACTCCAGTGAGAGGTTATGTAGAAATAGTGAGTATTTGTAGAAAAAACTGTCTCACAAAAGGAGAGCTTTTGATTCAGTGAACCACAAATACAACTTTAGGAGTTCTTCTTGGCTGAGAGAGCTTTTACACTGCCTGAGACTGGCAAGGAAGGTGATAAAAAGAGGGAGAAATGAGAAATGGGAAGGAGTCCCGAAGAGATGCTGCTGGGATTTGTACTTTATTTTTTTGGGAAGTTGTTTCCCTGGTGAGCTGTAAGGAGCCATAAGCAGCACAAAGGGGGCGAGATTGTTCCCCCATGCAGACAACACGAGTGAGCATTTGCAATTGGGAAGAGGAGAATTAGCTTCCATGGGGCAGCTCTGTCTCCTTCACACTGGTGGATTAACAGCCACAGGGGGTAAAGGGTGGGAGAGGAACCCTCTGCTTTAGCCCTCTGTATCTCTCCAAGCATGCCAAGCAGAAGAAAGGAGCAAGCATGGAGGGAAAAATAATTTGCCAGTCATCTATAGATGCTCATAGATGCCTCTCATGAGGGAACAAATTGTCAGCTTCAAGGCACATTGTGTTCCTAGGTTCGCATTCTGCTCAGAATATACTGTATCCCTCAATGAGCAGAGGATGCTGCCTTGCAAGGAGCTGGGAAGATTAACAAGAGTGGAAGTGGTGGAAGTGAAGGTAAAGGTCAGAAATAGGGAGTAATAGTAACAGAAAGTATCTAGCTTGGAAAATGAAGTCTCATACATCTGGGGAAAAATAATCAGAAACTCATCTGTTCTGCAGGACAGAGATACTTAGCAAGCACTAGAAATAATAAAAAAAAAAAAACAAAAAAAAAACAAAAAAAAACCACCCAGCCTAGAGATAGCAGTGGGAAACCAATTAGACGTGGACTTGTATTGGCACTAAAGAGTATGATTTTGGGGCTACACACAGAGGCAAAACCATTATCTTCCAGGGAGGTGACGATCCAGCTGTATCTGGCACACATGGAACAGTGTCTCTCGCATATCAGCACCAGGCTGACATGGATGAATTGGAGGGAATTCAGAGAAAAGTGTCATTAGAAAGCAAAGGGCTGGAGGGAATTTTTTTATACATGAAAGATTTAAAATGTATTTTATATGGCTTAGAGGTGATTCAAGTTGGAAAGAATAATGTTCTACAAAAAAAGGAAGGCAGTAAATAGAAAGGAGGAAAAAATACATTTAGGATAGCAGAGTAGGTATCTGTATAAAGAGTAAAAAGGATTGAGGACAACAGAGGGAGGAAAAAATTATTTGAGGATAAGACTGATATGTATAATTGTGAAATGGCCCTAAGATGGAAGTGGTAGATGCCCGTGATGGACACATTTCAGTATCAACAGTAATATGAAGAGATACCCGGGGTAACTGGAGTGCCAAAGCAAGTCTGGCCCAGCAGCACAGACCTCTAAGCAGATATCTCCAAGCAAGACATTTGTGTTCGTGATACTTTCTTTGGCTCATAATGGGGCTCTGCCCTTAAACGTCCAAGTCCGACTTGCTTACCCATTCATACTTCCTTACACAAATACAGCTCTACCTTTCTTCTTCAGTGTCTTCCAGAGGAAGCCTGATTAGTGAGAAAACATAGAAGACAAGGGTGTCCTCCTGACAAAGCTACTCCTCACTTCTTGCTCCTGGTTCAGATTCAGATCCCTTTCTGAGTTGTGTCTGACGTGGTCCCTTTGCTGCTGCTGCAGAGAACAATCCTTGCCCTCTGTCCCTCAAGGTCTCTCTCCTGATGATACTGAAGCCCACAGAATTCCCCTGGTTTTCCTACCATGTGGCCGCTTTTCTCTTTCCAGAATAAACAAGCAGAATAGCAGACCTGGTCGCTGCTGCGGTCTTTGCCCTGGTTAGAGCTGTGCCTCTTCCCTTCCCATCTCCTCAAAATCAAGCCTGAGCACGAGGACCTGATTACACTATTCAGGGCTCTGTTTACCCTGCACTCGTGCTGTTCATCTGAGATATTTCTGATTTTCTCAGAAGTGCCACAGGGCCAGGCATGTGTTTAGCACCACTGCACAAATTCGCATCTCCTTGACACCAGCTTTACCGCTGGGGTGGAGCTGGAGACAGGCATCCTGCAGCATTGCTGGGGCAGGGACTGGTGGATCCAGGCTGGGATGAAAGGGGGTCCTGGGCCATTGGGAGGGCGGGGAGAGGCCTTGGGCTGCACCCACAGTTCAAGATTTCCAACCAGACCCATTTTGGTTATTTGTGATATCTATGGAGATTTTTCTCAGTTGTTTCTATGGAGACTACGATGCCGGCTTTGATTGAAACTTTTATAGAGGGATTAGCAAGAACATGTGGCCTTTCACTGCAGCTCAGTGGTTGAGTTCCAGTGCAGCATAGTAAGAGGAGGTCATTAACATCTGATAGCTGTGTAGGGACCTTGGTATTATTCAGCAATTAGTATTCTTCACTGATACCAGAAACACAAAGAACAGTAGAATATCACTAGGGGGATGAGTGAATTAACATCACACATTCTTTAGTGTACTGTTTATCAATGAATGCCAACTACCCATGTTTACGAGGACACAAATATTTGGCTCTGTTCTTTCCCTGCTACTTTCAGTTTTATTTTATAAACAAAGAAACCACAAGACCCTTTACTTTGAGGTGCCAGAGCCCTGGAACAGGCTGCCCAGGGAGGTTGTGGAGGTTGTCTCCTTCTCTGGAGACATTCAAACCCACCTGGACACATTCCTGTGTGATCTGCTCTGGTGAACCTGCTTTAGCAGGTGGGTTGGACTGGATGATCTCCAGTGGTCCTTTCCAACCCCAACCATTCTGTGATCAGCTGGGTTTTGCAATCTGCAAACAAAGTCCCAGCAGAGCTGTGATCAGTTGGGCATCACGTCGCATGGACAGGACTCCTCGTGGGGCTTCCATGTTATTTCAGCACTGCAAAGCCCCATGTGTTTATTAGCAGCAGTGATGAAAGTGCTCTTGACTATGGAAAAGTATGAGGTAGGAGATGGTCAGAAGATACTTCTTAATAGAAAAAAAAAGAAATACCGCTGGGGTACATGTAATGTTTGTTTCAGAAAGCATTGCCTAGCCACTACAAAACAGACCATTTCACTCACTAAATCTGCAGGGTGGAATTTGTCTGTTAAATTTTCACTGTGTGACACATCCTGTAAGGCACAAATGAACAACATAATTATTTTGAAGCATTAAATGTTGAAGAGCAGAGAGTCAAAAAAATCAGATCTATATTACCCTTCCTCTATTTTTTTGTACATCTAAGCTTCAGTTCTTCCTGCTTTCTCAGCAGTACAAGAACCTGTAACACTGCAGCACACTGTGAATGTGCTGTACAGAGAGGACAAGATGAGATAGCGACACAGGTCACCAGGATGTCCCCCTGAGCCAGCCATGCAAGAGCCTCTGGCATGGCTTGAGGAGGCACAGGGGAAAATATGGAAGTTATATCTACCTCCTCCTATCACATAAACAGCATCCGCTGTTGGTGGACTACAGCATCTGTAACACAAGGACGGGGTCAGTGTCACTGCAGGCAGTGATCGCCACCTACCCCTGGGTCAGGCCTGGATTTGCTCCACGTGGCACGAGTGATGCAGGCAGGAGACCCTGGTCTGAGCTGCAGCATCTTCAGCCTCTGCTGGCAGAAGCCAAGTATTCCACTGGCTTCATGAAACCTGGAGTAGGTCACTCCTCCTTCTTGTTACTGCCTTTAATTTTCAGTTCAGATCTTGACAAAAAATGCACCATTTTTGTGTTGCATGTGGGGAACAGGTGGTGAGGAGCAGATGTGTTTTGGGAGGTCCAATCTTAAATGTTCTTGGCAAGCCAGCAGTAAGACAGGTCCTAAATCGTGTGATGAGATGGTACACTTTCTTTAGTCAACCTTGTGGGATTCATTGCAGAATGTCTTGTCTTTGGTTATGTTTTTTTGTTCTTGTTGTTGTTTGTTTTGTTTTGTTTTGGTTTGGTTTAGTTTGGTTTGGTTTGGTTTGCTTGTTTGTTATTAACATTAGTGCATATCAGAGATTGCTGAAATGTGTTATATGTGTGACAAAGGCTGGAAGTCATAAAACTGGAGATAAGAAGTAATTCTCAAAGACAAGTAAAATCCTATACTTGCAATTATAGCCATTACTTTGCAAAATAAAAAAAAGTGAGTTATCATTAAATAGCAGCTTATATAACTTTTCAGAAAGATGGGAAGGCCTCTTTCATCTAAATAGTTGAACTAGGTGTTGCTTAGGTCTGCAGTATCAGCATGTGCATCCCCACAGTATCACCAGTGCACTGGGAGAGCAGTGAGGGTTGGCAAGTAGTGGAAGAGGAGAACCAAGGGGTGATGGTTTTAAACTAGAAGAGGGGAGATTCAGGCCAGACATGAGGAAGAAATCTTTTACACTGAGGGTGGTGAAACCCTGTCCCAGGTTGCCCAGAGAGGTGGTGGATGAACCATCCCTGGAGACATCCCAGGCCAGGCTGGACGGGGCTCTGAGCAACCTGATCTGGGTGAAGATGTCCCTGCTCATGGCAGGGGTGGCACTGGATGAGCTTTGAAGGTCCCTTCCAATCCAAACTATTCTATGATTATGTGATTCTATGACCTCCTGTAAACCAAATGCTGCCCTTAGTATAAGCAGAGACCCTCAACAGCATTCCATAGGCCAAGGAGATGCTGATATGGGTTCCTGTGCACCGGCTGCAAACTGCAACTGTCTCCTTCAGGGAAAATGCATTCAACCTGCTTCAGGCTTGTAAACATAGTACATAACTTTTGATTAATGAAGAGGAGGATAAGGAAGAGTTATTTGGGCTGGGTATGCTCTGGAAAACACTAGCCAGGCTTCTTGATCTTAAAAGGCATGACATTGTCCAGTATTTTAAAGAAAAAAAGTTTTAAAAGCTTGTATCTCTAACGACCAAAGGTAAAATTTCATTATGTCAATATTGGCCTTTGCATTGGAATAGCAAATAAATATTTTCTTAGTTACATGGATTTTTGTAACATAAAGTGTACTCGTACTCCTAGATTAGGATGATTTTGGTGACAGGCAGTGTAGCAGTCTTTTTGTTCATTTTGCAATGTAGCCTGGGGCAGCTGAACCATGACCTATTTTTTACTTTGATAAATCCTATCCCTGTGTTCCTCTGTTTTGATAACAGCTATAAAAAAGGATAGGCAGTAATTTAATAAATAGGAACTGTAAAACAGAGCTAACAGAAGGAATTACTTAAAAGATATTTTTAGTGACAGCCCTGTGTCCAAAGTGGCAAAAAGGTTCAATAGGGATTAGAGCTGTCAAAGCAACGGGCAGGATGCACTTGACTTCCCGCAGGCTTTGTACTCAGAGAGTGTTAGTTCTCAGCTGTTTCCTACCTTCTCTTGACGATCCTTTGGGCTCCATGAGAGCTGCATATTATTTCAGAGATATTTTGTTTTGTCTGTCACTGGTAGAGGAGTTCCGGATGCAAACAGTATATTATGTCTAAACTACAGGGATTAGCATGGGAATAGTGATGTTGGTTGGGATCCTCCAGCAACTGCATCTGCTTACAGACAAAAGCATTTACACCGCTCATGCAATGCTGACACATTTACATTTACAATGGGTCAGTTCAGCCTGGAGAAGAGAAGCTGACAGGGGATCTTATCAGTGCTTCTAAAAATCTCAAGGGTGGATGTCAAGAAGATGGGACCAGACTCCTTTCAGTGGTGCCCAATGATAGGACAAGGGGAACAGACATGGACTGAAGCACAGGAGGTTCCATCTGAATATGAGGAGAAACTTCTTTACTTTGAGGTGCCAGAGCCCTGGAACAGGCTGCCCAGAGAGGCTGTGGAGTCTCCTTCTCTGGAGACATTCAAACCCACCTGGACACATTCCTGTGTGATCTGCTCTGGTGAAGCTGCTTTAGCAGGTGGGTTGGACTGGATGATCTCCAGAGGTCCCTTCCAGCCTCAACCTTTCTGTGATTCTGTGATTCTGTGAATTGACTTTATGGAGTAACACTAAAGGTTGGCATAAAATAAAAGAGAATATAAATAATTTCAATTAAAATTCCATCCATAGCTTCCAACCATAAAGTCTTTCCCCCGAACCTCTAAATGATCCTAAAACCTCTAGCTTTTGGGGAGGCTGGGAACTGTATTGGAACTAAACTTCGTAGCTGAAGATTATCCTGCTTAATTTCTAATTTCTGATTGCACAAATAGTTCTACAGCCAGCACTGGATCTGTTCTGTGATTTTGATCAAATTTTGGAGAACCTATTTAAATGTTTGATGACAGCTTATATAAAAATCAATGGCAACCCTATAAAATTGGGCCAATTGTGCTTAAAAACCTTTACTATGGATTTCGATCTTACTCCAGGCTCTGGTTTGAAAATGTTGATCAGTAATAAAAGTGACTAATAATACCTTTTATGGTGGATTCCAATAATGCCTGGGTATGCAATCATCAAGTAAATGGAATTTTTCTTCCCATTATCTTCATCTGAGAGAGGATTGAGCCATTAAACCAACCTAAATAATAAAGAAACATATAACACTCCCTGTGAAAGTGTTTGCAGCTGTGTTCTTCCACCACGTGTACAGTGAGGATTCCATTATAGTAAATTGGAGCTGTTAGTGTCACAATATTGCCATCATTACATGTTCAAAATATGAGTCAGATCCCCAGCACTCCTGGATATTCTAATATCGTAGATGTGTGTAGTGTTTCAGTTCTGGTTTCTAAGCCTTTAGAGGGGAATTTGCCTGTCCCAAGAAAGTCTGAAATTTTAAGGGTCACATCCAGCCTGGAGCAGTGATATGGCCACATTCCTCCTTCCCCTTGACCACTTGTGGGGTCTCCATTTACCTTCTTCTTCCAGGGTTAAGAGGTTTTTCTCTGAGCTTCTCTGTTTTCCATCCTCATCACCACTGCCTGCTGCCTTTCACCACTTTCTCATCTTTCTTAGTCTTTTCTCCCCATCTCCTAACCATGACTTGCTTAGTTTCCTCTGTGCATCTCTTCTGCATTTGTCTCTGATTCAATGTGAGAAGCAGTTGTTACCCCATGTACCCTGTCCTGGTGAACTATAGAGAATAGCAGCTCCCTTTCTGGCTTCAGCTGTTTTGACGATAAAGAGGAATGGTGGTCTTTTTGAGTAGGGAGCAACTAATGAATTGATAGCCCTTCATGGGCTACATATGTAAGCTAGATATTAAAGCCTACTTCTTCCGAATGTTTCCTGCAATAATGTACTACTGTATATAGATCTTATATAAATATATTAATTGACGAATCAATCAGTTAATATCAGTTCTGGAACCATGTCATAACCGTATCTGTATCCCAAATTTGCTCTGAACAAAGTGGGAAGATCTTCACCAACAGGACTGCAATGTGGAAGCGATTTAGTGTCAAATCTACTATGCAGGGAATATCTGTGGGCGACACAGCAATCACGGATAGCTCTATGCAGAAGGCTAGAGAAGAAGGAATTGGAGCAAGGAACTCATGTTAGTGCTCCCAGGAAGCCTAAGCTGATGGTTTCATACATGTGTCCCTCCAAGCCATGGATCTTCCAGGCCTGTCATCCTGCTTGGGAAAAGAAAGGAAAGGTCAGAAAGCAATGGAAGGGGTTGCAGGAGATATTGAGCTGGATACTGAGATTAAATTTGAACATTTACAAACATTATTTTGTTTCTCTTGAAAATTTTCCATTTTTCCATTGCTAACATCTGACAAATTAATTTCCTGGGTACTTCTCTGACCACTCCCATAAGTGGAGATGGATGTGAGTTTTGTCTTCCTTGACTTTGGTAATAATATTTAACTTTTTATAAAGTACATTAAACTTTCAAAGACTTTACAAATGTTATGAAACTAAGATTCATTCACGTGTTGGTTCTTGTTCTTTTGTCAATGAAATTTCATATCTATCTGATAGAAGTTCCCATAGCCACTTTATGAGTCTTTTATGGTTTTATTATGGCAGTACTGTCTAAATTAAAGGCTTGTCAGATTTAAGAAATAACTTTTAATTGCCTATTTATTTTTGCAATATTTTTTCCTTTAGTATTTAATTTTTTCCATATCTCAGATTTGTTTCTGTCTGCTGTGATCACCCACGCTGCTTTAAGTGTGTAGTGAAGTGAATCGAACACTTATTTCTATGAACCATTAAACTGTCATGATGAGAACGTGATGGTGAGATTGCGTTGTGTTCCCTGTGGAATCAAAGCAGTCCTGGGGGCTCTGATTCATGATCCCCTCAGGTGCAGGTAGAGTGCTGACGTGATTCCTGCCTCCAGGTTTATCACTTCACTTAGAATCACAGGATGCCCTCAGACCCACAAGGATCATCGAGTCCAACTCCTGTCCCTGCACAGGACAACCCCACAGTCCACACCGTGTGTCCGAGGACGTTGTCCAGTCTCTTCTTGAACACTGTCAGGCTTGGGGCTGTGACACCTCCCTGGGGAGCCTGTTCCAGTGTCCAGCACCATCTGGGGGAAGAAACTTTTCCTCATGTCCAACCTAAACCTCCCCTGGCACATCTTCCTGCCATTCCCTCAGGTTCTGTCACTGGTCACCATAGACAACAGCTCAGCACCTGCCCCTCCTCCTCCCCTTGTGAGGAAGCTGTAGCCGACATGAGCTCTCCCCTCAGTCTCCTCCAGGCTGAACAAACCCAGTGACTTTAGCCGCTCCTCATACGGCTTCTGCTCTAAGCCATTCACCAACTTCATGGACACCCTCCAGTAGCTTTATATCCTTTTTATCCTGTGTTCCCCAGCCCTGCACACAGTGCTCCAGGTGAGGCTGCTCCAGTGCAGAGCAGAGCGGGACAATCCCCTCCCTGCCTGGCTGGCCATGCTGTGCTGGATGCACCAGGACACGGGTCCCTCTTGGCTGCCAGGGACCCTGTTGGCTCATGTTCAACTTGCTGGCCTCCAGAACCCCCATATCCCTCTCTGCAGAGCTCCTTTCCAGCCTCTCATCCCCCAGTCTGTATGTACAGCCAGGGCTACAGCAGCTGGAGGAGTGGCTGAATGGGACATTCTCTGGCCCTGCATAAAGTTTGCATTAATGATCAACTGAAAAGCGAGGGGCCTAAGCAGAAGATATCCATACTGTTTCTCAATACCTCTGCTAAAGGCACTTTAAGTCTCCACCACTACCTGAAAGGAAGTTGTAGCAATGTAGGGGTCAATCTCTTTTCCCCAGTGACAAGTGATAGGAAAAGAGGAAATTATCTCAATTTGTGCCAGGGAAGTTTTGGATTGGATACTAGGAAAAAATTCTTAATGGAAGGGGTTGTCAGGCATTGGAACAGGCTGCCCAGGGAACCAGTTGAGTCACCATCCCTGGAAGTGTTTAAAAGACGTGTAGATGAGGCTCTTAGGGGCATGTTTTAGTGGTGGACTTGGCAGTGTCACATTAATGGTTGCACTTGATGATCTTGATGGTCTTTTCCAATCTAAATGATTCTATCATTCTATGACTCTAAGCTGTCGGAGAAGGATGAGATCTGTTGTACCTTTCACCACCCCATCTCCGTCTATCTGTGATCTTGAGCAAGAGCCTTTACACTTTGCTTCTCTAGCTTTTTTTTTCGTCAACACAGTGGTCTATTCAGTGTACCTGTGTACCAAACACTTGCTACCTTTGCATCTCCTTAGGGTTTAAGGCTCCTGTTTCATTATCCCTAACAATGTCTTACAAAGGAAGCAGCTGATTCTTGCATTAAGTATGCATAAATGAATAAATGATAGTAATAGGTGACCCTGTGTATGTATGAGCATGGTAGATTTGTTACACTGGGACTCTTTCTGCTCTCTCTTGTCCTTTTTACATATACATTTCTCCAGTGAGTTCACTGAAACTTCTCTAGGTTTACATCATCACCAACAGCATGTGCACCATTAGAAACAGTATGGATTGTTAATGGAAAGCCTGCTAAGAACTAAAAGAAAGTTCAGTTTATGTTGGGCTGGGAGATAGTTCTCAGCATTTCAGTAAACTGTAACACATAATTAAATCTCCAAGTTGTCAAGACCTTAAAGGCTTGGAGTTTAAAGGGTATACTGAGTATAGCAAGGGATCCAAGCTCTGTGTTAAATTACACTCATGCAAGTCTGTGGTAAATTTAAATGAGGTCACCTGCACCAGATTTACACTGCCAGAGCTCGAGCAGGTTCTGACCTAATCTGACCAAAGGGTGATGCACTTCGAAGCTGTTGGCATGAAGGCAAATTAAACAGTGATTGGAAAACAGCATGAACTGTTTTAAAAAGAAGTTTCTGAGCTGCAAAGGTCAAAGGACAACTCAAATGTCAAAAATATTATGTCTACTGTTTTATAAGATAATGTGAAGCTACAAATACTTTCCTCTTAATATTGACAAGAGCCTGTAACTTTCTATTACTTCTTTCCACTTTAACTTGCAAATGTATGAGTTTTGGGAAATATTGTACACCACACTAATATATGAAAAATGCGGTGTAAACTAAAGCTGTTTGGAAAACTTTGGCAAAACACTCATAGTTTCTCATTTTTTAACAACTACAGCTTCAGTTTTCAACATTAACATAAATGAAAACAGACCCTAAACAGGTATCAGTACTTTAGAAAACTGTGTAGCTGCTGTTGAAGTAAATTTTCTCACCACTTTTTTGATGTGATCTTTACATAAGAAAGAATGCAAGTTCAGACTAAGAGCACATTCATACAGACAGCTCAAGATAGAGTTTGAATCAAAATCTAATTGTCATCATCTTTGCTTTTACTTTTTTTAATCCAGTGTAAGAGTACGTGTTAATCCAAAGGCATTAGAAAGATAGTGAGAGTATAGAGCCAGTTTTGGCATGCATTTCTTTCTCTGTAGACTGATTGATACAGTCACGATAAGGAATTTGCTTTTTTAACATAGTAACTGAACATCCTGTTGTGTCTTAATCTACTTCTGAACCATATAAAGCAGCTGTGCTCCATTAGCTTCAAGTTATTATGAATGTAGAATATAGCCTTGTTTTCTGAGTGGGAATACTGAATGTTCAACAAAATGTGATGCCTGTAATTTTTTTTTTTCTTTCCATGTAAAATGATATTCCCATTTTCATTCTGCCTCCAGACCTTGCTGTGAAAAATTAATGCACAAGACCTATAAAGGTCATTGCGCTCTCAAATGAGATTTTCTAAGATCTTCTAACTGACTGCACTTCCTTTGCACCTTGGCATTGTAAATGTTGAGCTTCTCCATTAATAGAGCCTCCCCATCTTAAAAAAGGGGGTTATATTTTAAATAAACTCAAGTTTTTAGGCATACTTCCAATGTCCATGCTCCAGCTGTCAAACAACTGTCAGAGAGAGAAAACAGTTCTGTTCAGAGTGGGAGTCAGTTAATGGATGTCATTGGCAGGACCCCATGAAGTTAGTGCACTTTATATGTAATCCACAGAAAAAAAGATGCAGTGAGTATGTCTGTGTGGTGTCTTTCCCACTAGTATGGAATTATGTTACTTAGGCATGGTGGTACAGAATGTGTCATGTCTAATTCACTCTCAAAAAGAGCTGAAATATGACCAGGACCAGAGTCACCTCACAGTGTTACTACCTCACTGCATAATCTGAAATACCAAATGTTAACTGCAGTCCCCAGTCTTGCAAGCTCTTTTAATCTTATTTGTGGAGTATGCTTTGGGTTCTTAAGGACCATATCCTGAAGCTGTGAGATTCCATGGGTGTTTAGTTTTCAGTTCAGAATTTCTAATTAAGGGAGAAAAGATTAAAACTGTGAGTTGCAGTAATCACCATAAGCAGGTGAATAAACAGGGTCTATTTGTTGTTTTTAAAATATCGTGCCTTTAAGGCTAATGCTTTGACATAAAATCAGGTTGGAAAATCTCTAGTTATTTTCACAAATCACAGAATAATTTCGGTTGAAGGAGACATCTGAAAGTGATCTATTCCATCCTCCTAAAAGCAGGACCAGCTAGATCAGGTTGCCCAAGGGCATGTCCAGTCGAGTTTTGAGTATCTCCAGGACAGGAGATTTCATAACCGAATGGTTCCTTGTTGCAGTATTTTGGAAACCCTAGTGATGGGGTTCTTTCCTTCTACCAAGCTGAAATTTCCCTTACTGCAACTGGTACCTGTTGCCTCTCACCCTATCCCTTTACACCAGGACACCCTGGGTCCATCTTTCTTACACCCTCAACTACTGTAAGTAGCTGTAGATAGCACTGAGATTTCCCCTTTACATTTTCTTTTTAAGGCCAAAAGAACCAAAAGCCTCTTCTAGTATCCCTTGTCCTTCAGCCCCCTGACTTGATGGCCTTCCCTGGATTTCTTCCAGTATAGCAATGTCTTCTGTGCTGGGGAGCCTGAACTGGACACACAAATCCAAGTGAAAGTCTAGAGCTAAGCAAGACCCAATTTCCAGTCATACTGGTTGGTATTCTTCTCTTTGAACTGCAGGACTTTCATTTAGATCCGAATGGGTCACTCTGTTCTCTTTATAGCCAATGGAGAGAAATATGTCCTTTCAGACTGCTATTTGCCATTCTCTTTGAGCTCTCTACCTTAGGATGAGATGATTTGTTTCCCAGGGGAATCATTTCTCTGCAGTGATTAGGAAAGCAACACATTTAACTGTTTATATCTACACTGTGTTTCTCTAAACTTGGGTGAGATAATTCACATCCTGAGTCTTTGTTGGCAAGAAATGGTAGCTAGTCTAAGTTATAATATTACAGCAAATGATCCTAATCTTGCACCTGAGCAAAATGCATGAATAGGAGGTCATTCTTGACTGTGCAAATGTTGTCTTTTGGGTTTACTGCTTGTCACAGAGGCACCCAAAAAGTCAATTTAAGTGGACAACAAGTTGCAAACCAGACTTTATTCTAGCCAGAAAAGTATAGTAAATAAACCAACTTGAAACAGGGTTTATACAGATTATTTAGCACTCCAACAGATTCTGATACCAGTTGAGGAAATTATTGGGGTATGACCACATAAGAGTAATGAGGATCTAATTCACTCACAAGAAACAAAACTAGAGGCCTCTTTCACCCAAGGGTACCCAGAAGAAATAATGACTTGCTTGCTCGCTCGAGGATGTATCCAGAAGAGAAAAACAACCACTCACCAAACGAGGAGGTGAGGCACACTCCATCCTGGGAAGTTGCCTTAGAGACTGGGGCATAAAAGGCATTAAAGAGCTGTCAGTTGCCCAACTGAAGACTCTGGATCTCATCAGGGGATGTGCAACCGCCACACTGATTTCTGTCACTTTGCAGACACAATGAAATAAATAATGAAGGATTAAGATGGGCTTGCAGTGAATAGTTGTGAGGTTCATGTCCTAAAAAGGCTCATGTTCATTGTTTCAATGAAGGCACTCTCATTTAGCCAGAAAATTTTGCAAATTTTCTGTTAGCTGTGCTTTGAACACTCCGGCACTGTCTTTTATGTCATTGATTGAGAGCTAAGCCATGGGATGGCAGAGGGCAGGTCATTGAGTCTTGAATGGAGATGAGATATGTGGGTGAGCTGGTGGGATGGCTGCAGAAGAAGCATGGCAATCCTGACATATCTGCTATAGGGCATCTTGAAGTCAGCCATGCATCACAATACATCACTGCTGCTTGCATAAAACTGCAATACTAATCAAGCATTTGGAACTAAATGGTAATTAATCTTAGCAGGCACCACACAACTGGATCATGAGCCATACCCTGGATTCTCGAAAATACTTCTCTCAGCATTCCTACTGGCAACTGAATATTTCCTTGCAATAAGATGCTGATATAATAAAATATATTGGTCCTGTAAACAGCAGCTTCACTGGTCGGGAGATTTCCCCTATCTTTCGTGAGTTATTCAAAGCAGTTTTCCACTGTGGGCTGTAGGATACTGGAAATGACTTAGTACCTTTTCAGAAAAAAACAAAAAAAATCATTAATTTAGGCTGGCAGATATACAGGGAATAACAGTTTATTTTACCTGATACATATTTGTTGGACTGAGTGCAAGGATGAAATGGAGAAATGTAATGGTCTGTGATATACAGCAGGTCAGACTAAATGATCTAATGGTTTCTTCTGAATACATGAATTGCTGGGCTGCGTGCCAGAAGCCAGACAGACTCCTGGTGTTCCCACAAGTCACTATTTTCATCTACCCCTGCCCCCCTGAACTCTGTGGCGAAACTCCCTTTTGCAACATTTCCAGCAGGATATTGGTGGGGTTAGTTAATGCCAAGATGGAAAGTACAGCAGTTTGTTAGGAACATCTGAAGTGCTGCATGATGGAGACACAGCTACGGCTGAATAGGTCCCAAATCCCACTAAACTATGAAGTTCACTCTTAGCCTTCACGGGATCAGTACCCCTGGTTTTTACATTTCGGCTGCCAATTCCTGGCAGCTCTCTGGCACGGGGCTGCCGGCTGTTTTGTGCTCTGCAGCGCTACGCTGAGCAGGGCCCCCCTGCACCGCTTGGAGGGGCCTCTCTTGACAATGATGCTTGGCACTGAATAGCTTTTGCATCACAAGCTGCAATTTCAAGTTGTAACTCAGCTGATCCCTGAATCCTTGGCAGTGTGGGTTGTCTTCTCCTGTCCCCCTGCTCTTGCACCAGTGCTGCTGCTCGTCTGGATCCACAGTCAAATGAGTCAGTTATAGTCAGAAATGTATTCACTTTTGCTCCAACCATGTAGGTCCTGTGTCAGCTCGCCTTAGGGTTAGACCCATGCTAAGGCTGGAACAAGGAAAACAGCAGAAATATATGGCTGTGGTGGAGAAATAGGAAGAGGATTGCCTGTTTTGCAAAAGGGCCATTGATTAGGCTAATTGTGACATGAAGCTGTATTTTCAGGGAGGCAAGCTAGTAGTGAAATTCTGCGCAACAATGGTGAAAGCAGTGCCCCACATTGCATCCAACTTAACTTGTGTCACTTATCTTCCTAACCTCTAATGAGCTTTTCAGAGTTGGACTTGGCTTTATTCATTAATGGATGGAGAAGGAAGTAGGCTCTTTATTGGCCTGAGTATTTTTCTCCACTGGAAGCCCTGGTGCTAATGGTGCCAGTCCAGACATCTCCCAGATGTATTCTGAATACAAAATTTCACCTCTGCATGATTAACTTCAGGCCACTGTGGTGCAATCACCTCCTCTTCTGGAGAAGGTGCTGTGACAAACTAGGAACTTTTTAGCAGGCATATCTTCTTAGAAAGCTGTTGTACAACACAGGTGGTTTCCAAACTTACATACTATCCTGGAAACTGATGGGAAGATTTTCTCTGCCCACTTTGATGAGATGGAACCACACAATATTTTAGTTTGGAAGACACATTTGAAGAACTCTGGTCTGACTCTTATCTCAAAGCAGGCCCAACTTATATCAGGTTGCTCAGGACCTTATTAGCTGGAGATTTTGCAGTTTCTCTGGTCCTCTTTTTGAATATTTGACCACCATCCTGGTGATTTTTCCCCCTTATTTTGAGTAGGCATATGTTGTTCTGCCTCCTATGCTTTCACTGTGCACCTCCAACAACAGTCTTGGTCTGTCTTCTTTAGACCTTCAAATGAAGTTGTTGAAGGCAGAAATGAGAGCCTCATTTAACCTTTTCTTTTTAAGACTGAACAAACCTTATTCTTTCAATCTGCCCTTGTAAGGAAAGTTGCTTTAGAGACCTTCAGGAAATACTAAGTCAGACTTCAGATGGTCAAAGGTGCTCCAAGGAAAACCTTTTCTATTGAAGGTATCTGATCACTCAGTACAGCTGTTTTTCCTGGGATTAACATCAGCAACACTGATTTATATTTTTAAAAAATTTATTAAATGTTCCATATATATATTTATATAATATGTATATTTATTGCTGCCTTGCCTTAAACCTTGACAAAATTGTTAAATCAGATGCCCTTCCCTACCTTATAGGTTTTTGTTTGTTTGTTTGTTTGGATAAGCATTTTAAAAGAAACACTCATTTTATTCTGCATAAAGTATCAGAAACAGTATGCCAGGAAGATGAGCATTTCTCCTATTTATGCTGTTCAGAAGACTTTGATCGTGAAATAAATTACAATTGGTTTCTGATTTCTTTTTAATTTCCAACAGAAGACTCGTGGCACTGATAATCTGAGGAGATGAGACTGCTCAGGCATGTTAGGTCTTTGCCAGCTGTTTCTTGTGCAGCTGCTGTCAGGGCTGGGCTCCACTCTGACTCAAGTCACCGTAAAAGATAGTTCAAGTTTTGCTGTTGTTTTCTAGCTTGACAAATGTTGAAAGGCTTGACCTCATGTGACACAGCAGAAATGTCTGAATCGCTACTATGATTCACTTTCAGATATCGCATTTTTTTCCTCCTGAAAACATTTGATAAGCCGTTCTTTACAGATATGTTCACACTTAGCTTGAGTGCCTCCAGCTAAGAGCTTAAGATTTCTGCCTGCTTCCAGGGCTTGTACACACAAATATTTGTTCTCTTGGCTCTCTGTTTTTTCTCATCCCAGCTGTCCATTGTTTACTGGATCTTATTTTTCCTGGGAGCCATATACTGCTGCAGCAAGGTGTTGGATCGACACCTCATCCACAGCTTAACTCAGATTTTTTCCCTGTTGTTCAGTGAAATAAATATTGTGGATGCTAGTTCTGTTTGACCTGGGCACAGGGTAACTGCAAAAGCAGTCACTGTTCATGATGCTTTGTGTTTTTCAGCCCTTTATATGGAAATATATATTTACCTGTATGTACAGAAAGATAGCATTTTACTCAAAGAAATCTTTAATCATATATTCTATACAACTCATTATGGTCTTCTAAGAGAAATCTGCTCTACTGACTAAAAAATGACAGTGCCAAGCAATGAGTTGGTAGAAGCAACACATATCAATCTTGTGTTTTCCTCATCTGAAACATATTTCTCAGAGCATCTGAGGGACTCAGGAGCAAAAGACACATTGAATGTCTCACAATCCATTTAATCAAGTTAATTCCAGACCTAATTCAATGAGTATAGGCAGTTGCAATGGAAAGGTTTCCCATGTGTCAGAAGTACTTCAGAAAATTTAAGTGTCTCCAGTGCTGGGTAGGGCCGTGACTTTTATTTTTTAAACTCTTGCTGGAGAAGTTCTCTTTCCAGGTATTTTTAGGCACAAACTGAGGCTAAATGTGGGCTTGTGTGATAGAGTGCTTTAATGAATTAAAGTACATTTCATGTACACAGCTGAGGCTCACTGCTGCTGAGGTGGTCACTCGTTTCTGTCCATGCTTGTTGGTTTTGGCATTCACTGGTCCCTTGCTGAGGGAATGTGACTTGCTGAGCTACAGGAAACATAACTACCCCCACCGAAGTGTGTAATATTCTGCCAAATATATGGGTTGAATTACCTCAGAAAAATACCTGAGAAGCATGAAAGCTGGTGCAAGGAATGGAGCTGGAAGAAGTGTCTGGTGTGGGGGCAAAGAAGCATACGGAAAGGTGGGATGGAGGAGCAGGACCACTCCTTTGGGTAGCAGCAAGCTGTTAGGTCAGCTGTCACTCAAACTTTGGCCAAGAAGAACTTGCATCTCATTTTCTGTTTTGCCAGGTTTCTGCCTTGGATTGGCAAAAAAAGAAGAAAAAAAGTTACGGGCCTGAAGTTTACAGTTTCATACAGGCACAAATGACTGAGTTTTATTAGTTGTTTTGTGGCGATATTCGTAGAATGTTCTTTTTCTCACAAAATCTCTGAAGACACCTCCACCTTTACCCTGCAACCAGACCTACAGGCAAGACTCTTGCTGTGCATTACTGATTTATTTCATATGATCTTTCTGCAGGAAATGTTGGTATTAATATTTGAATAGCGATCCATCACATGTCTCCAGCAAATAAAGCACAAACGATCTTATTCTGATCTGGGATAAAGCAGAAGCAATTTCACTGTTTGTGAGCATTACACCTGTGTAAAATTTCAGGAGTTAGATGAAAACCGGGAATGGCAGAGAGTAACTGGATAATAAAAAGACATCAGGCCATCCTTTGAACTGTAGAATATTAAAAGGGTCTGTTGTTGACACAAAACTTGTAGATAATGAGTGTGTGGGCTTGGTGGCTCTCCCTGCCCCCATCAGTGTGACACATATTTGAGAGGATCTTGCTCAGTCTGTGCACTGGATTAGAAATCAGCTGTCATCAAGGAGCGTTTCGCTATGTGAAAGGTTCCTGGGTGTGATGATGTGCATGAGAGGCAGCCGTGGGGATTGAGCTGGCTGGTAACAAGCATTTGTGTTTACCAGTCTGGTTAACTTCAGATCAGCCTTCCAAACATTTCCATGGAAACAAGAGAAGTTTTGGTTCACTGTAAGTGGCTTAATTTACTTTCTAACTCTATTAAAAATAGAATAGTAAACAGAGACAAAACTAACTCTGAAACGTATTTTTGATAATATGATTTTAATCAGTTGTGGCATTCAGTGATGGCTTTTCCATACCGCCTGACTGCAGTTGTGGGTGAAGCTTTCATTGAGCAGTTGCTCCTTGAATCTGCAAAAGCATGAAAAAAAATGTCAGAAAAAGAACTGTGGAATAGTGGAGAGTCTTAAATCTTTATTTCTGCTAGAAGGCAATTCAATGCCTTTGTTCGTGAGCTTTCCTGTTTTTTTTACAAGGCATGAAACTTGAGAGATTGGTACATGCTTACATCCTGGAAACTTCTTATGTATCTACTATATTACTGAAACATCACGTGTAAATTTTAATATGACAGAATAGTCACTTGTCCAGTCAAAGAGATAAAAGACATACCGATGTACTCATAGAGAATAGTACTAAAAGTGTGTTTTCATTTTGCATGCGCATCTTTCAAGACACGTTATTAAAAACTAGTTGCAAGTAGGTTTATTCCTGAGTTTCTAAGAAGTTCCCACTTCCATATGAGTAGGGATAGGGAAGGGAACCGTAAGCTGATTTAGGTGGGTGAGGTTCTTTCTCAAAGCGCCGGTCTGTCTCTCAGGATTCACACACCTGAAGCTGAATTGTTTGTGTGACTCAGGAGCGTTTTCCAGTAGAAGTGATTCTTGCTCCTGTAATACTGATAATTGGTAAATGTATGAACTGCTCGAACAGTAACAGCTTTAATTATGCATGAATGCCGATCAGTCTGGAAATCAATTTCGCTGACTCACACTCAAAATTTAGTGCTATTCTCTGAATTTCAATAACTCTGAGTTTTTATCCTAAGTGATATTCTAAGAGCTGTCAGAGCCAGCAGGGAAATTGGCCTTGATGTTTATCTGACCATTGGAAATGAGTATAGCCTTACATCTTTAACATCAGGGAGGAGCTTTTCCTTTCTGCCCAGTAAGGAGCTCACGGTGCTGTCCGTACAGTGCACTTGTCCAGCTGCAAAATGGTAAAATCGCCATATTACATACCGGAAACTGAGATAAAGAAATATTCCATTGTTTCTTCAATGTCTCAAAGGCTTTTTGCAGTTGAGGGAATTAAGTTTGTGTTATCTGGAAGCTTGATCTCAAACTTAACTTTTCACGCTTTCCCGTTGCTCATCACTTCTGGCCAGGACGGATGTTCTCCATCTGTCTGGTCTACCTAGAGAAACAACAACGTCATCTACTAAACTCTGGGGCATTCTGATAATAAATGATAACCAAGAATTTCTGTTTCTATAGAAAATGCAGTCAACCTCAATTATTAAAACATGTTGTAACAGGTGGCTGGGAGTCCAGCTCCATTTCATACCTCCCTGGGCAGGAATGTTTGCAGCTGACTGCCAGCAGCTGTGTGAGTGCTTTGAGAACTCTGTCTGACACGTCTGCAGCTCTGCGAGTGGCTTTAATCAACAGCAGAGGCAGGCAGAGAAATGCAAAGACAATGTGACCAAAATACCCGAGCGAACTGGACTCTGATTCTGCTGATATATGTTTAAAAGCAAGCATGGAGTATAACACTCCAAAATGTTTTGAGTTTTTGTGTAAGCTCTACTCCAGCTGCTGAAGCCACACAGATAGCAAAAGGACGTTGAGTTTTGTCTGAAACAACAGGTAGGATGCTTGTCCTTGTGAGTGCAAAGAAAAGGTTTGCAAACAGGAATCAATGTAGAAAAATGCTCAGAAACCAGAAATCTGTAGTGCGCAATTCCTACATGGGATCATTAATGTGTTTAAAACACAGAAGCTTACAGGCTGCGAACCATATTTTTTGAATAATCCCCTCTGCTTCTGTTTTCACCAGAATATATGCATTTTCATTTTTAATAAGTGTTGCTATAGTGACTTGTTTCTTTGTTAAAGCTTCTCTATGTCCTTACAAACTGAGGTCCCAAGCCTTCCCTGGTAAGTGTGTGGGTTTGGGCTGGGGACAGCCTGAAAATGATTTTCTGTGTATTGCAGTCATTGAGTTGTGCTGCTGAGGTAAGGGAGAGAGATCGTAAACTTTTGTTATTAAATTCTATCAGGAGCAAAGCAAGCTAAGGAAATATGCTGAGTGGATCAACAGAGCACCGAAAAATTATAACCATCCTCAAATGGTTTGGAAATAGAACAACTCGGGAGAGTTTAAACTGTTTTTTTTCTGTATCAACAACAGGTGCAAGCAAAATGCAAGTCAGTTAGAAGGTATCTTTGTTCTTGACAACGGATTTTGGGGGCTCTTTTGATTTTAATAATATCCAGATATCTCAGGCAGAGGCTGACTGTGAAACTATTATATAGAAATCTAACTATATTGAAGTCCAAGGAAAGTGATACTGTCACAGAAGTTGCTGCAAAGAGGGTTTTCTTCCTCTTAGCACAGGCTGTAAGGTGACAACAGCAGCATTAGACCTGAGGGCTTTTCCATGCAGGCAACAGGTGAGATTGCAGTCAATTTGTTAAAGAGATGGAGCTCATGTTAGTTTTAAGTTGAACACAGGTGAATACCAAAACACGGTGGAAGGAATGACAGAAAAAAGACCCGAGACCTCAATGAAGGTGCACACAGAGCTGTTGAGTTCTGGTTTGTGACGTCCTTCCAGCATCCACAGTCTTCAGGGGGCTTTTTGGGGTCCAGTGCCACCAGAAGAAGCTGGACGGGGAGACCTCAGTGATTACAAGGTCTACTTCTTCACCTTGTCCTCTCATGGCTGCAGGCAGCATGGCGTAGGGCTCCTTGGACACCTCCACCAGCTCCTTGGGTACCTTGGAACAGTAGCTGCTTTATCTGGTGTTTGCACCCTGGTCTCCTACCAGTCCATTCTTGAGCCAATAATCTCTAAACCCTTCTTTTTATAATTCACCCCCATTTTTTTCCACCAGTACTAGTTATTCTTTCTCCTCATGGTTTCTTTTCTATTTAGCCTTCCTAGAAGGGCTTAAAGATTTTTCCCTGTAAAAAAAAAAGTCCACCAGATTTACTAGGCATTTGTAACCAAGCAAACTGCTGGTTAGTCCTCACTGTTGATAAATCACTAAATTATCTGCAAATAAATAGAAGACTGAAGCATCTAGCCTTTATAAATTGATGTCTGGGATTTTGTCTGCTACTGGAATTAATTCCTGATGGCAATTATTGTTCCACTTAAAAATAATTAGCTTTATCTTCTACTTAGAAAATATAAATTAGACAGTTCTCTTTGACTGGATATTCTCAGGAGCACCGGAAGCTAAACTCACTGGTTTTGAGAAAATTTCCTATTTATTAGCTTAAAAATTGCTTCTGTAATCTGTCTAGGAATGTCTGGGGAAAAATAACAATTTATCCTTACAGAAAACCATATACTTCATTTTCTAACAAAATATATCATTTAATTCTAACTGATCTTAAGCATTAATTTCACAAGCTTGGATCCCAGTGCTTTATTTCTTCTTCTTTTTTTTTTTTTTTTCATTTAAAAAGACTTTTTGTTGCAGGCTCCTATTTGCTGTCATCAAGTGGAAACACAGCTCCTCCAATTCCCTTCTCCCAGCATCAAACATACTCAATTGTACAAGTCCCTGAATAGGTACAAAGTAAACTGGTACAGAAGCTGAAAGTTGTGTTCAGGCACTTCAAAGACTTCTTTCAAATTTGTTTAAATGTTTTGAGAGCTTCTTTAATACACGAGTAACCTCTGGCAAAATTTATTAACCTTTGATTTACATTCCTCATTTGATTTGCATTCGTCTTCTAAGTTATCAGTTTCTAATTTAGTTTTTCAATTCGAACCTCTGAAATAGAGGTACAGGGCCAGACTCTCAGCTCATGCAAAGTGACTTAGTTCCCAAGATCTGACAACCTGGCTTCTTACATCTTCTATAGATTTTTCCAAATGAGATGTTATTGTTTTCATTCTAGAGGTTTATTTTCAGTTACATTAGTAACATCTGGCATTAACTTCACCTTGCTGTGAGAGGCAATTGCTAGTTCTGAATGCAGCTGTGAACAAGCACAATATTGTTCACTTCGGTTGAGCTACATTTGCTTTTAGCGTGGCAAACTGTCAGCCGAGAGTCCAAAAATTATTTAGATTTAACATTAATGAGGTGATACTCTGTATGCTTCACACCTGTGGTCTCTTCAGACAGTATTAGGAAGATCCTACCTTCCCCACTTGTGTTCGCAAATCCTACAAAGCAAAACAGCCCATCCTTCCTTCTTCTGAAAAAATAGACTAATGCCAAGAAACAATAAACTAATACAAATCTGACAAATATGGAAAATCTTCTCACTGGAGGTCTGTCTGCATTAAACATTAATCCTAATGGCCTCTGCTGGTGGGAATGGATCAATGTTCATTTTAAAGACAGGATTATATTCGGAAAAATTGTCTTAGGGAAAAGAAGCGAGGCAGCCACCCTTCTTCTTCGTAGTTCAAATTTTTGTATGTTGAGTCATATCTGCCAATTGTAATGCCAGTATCATCTTAGTGGTCCTTCTAGGGACCAATAAGGTCCTTCCTTATTCTGGAAACACTTTGAGAGAGGGAACTGAGTTCTAGCCTTTCCCATGCACCATTAGTGGAATATTTTACTAAGTGTCGGGGTGAGGCTGAGCATCGCATATGGAAACAGACTTGATGGCATCACTCACCTTGTTACTCTAAGAGTTGTTGCACCTGGCCGGAGGAGTTACTGTGGAGGGGAAGCAGCCTCATTTGGACAGGGCTGAGTTTCAGGGCTGACTTTAAAACCTGTGGTACACAGTTGTGAAAAGCAAAATAAAGGAGGACAACGATGAACGAGCTGAAGAAACACGTGAAGTGATCTCACGCCAGGCACTGACTGTTGCCCATTAAGTTTTGCAGAAGCTTGTTGAGTGAGGCTGAGATGGAGTCAAAAATGGGATAAAATGAGCAAGGAGAAAACCCAAAGGACTAGAGAAGATGGTAATGTTTTAGAAGATAAATGAAACCTCAGGGAACACGTACCTAATTTTGTAACACTATGCTCAATATAGCACTTGAGGTTTCTTGAACTGAGACTTTGGAGAAAAGTGGTGTTGTAGCGTAGCTGAAAGCTACAGAGCAAGAGGAAATGCTCTGGGTGAACCACCACTGTAGCCATAGTGTTTACCAAGGATGCAAGTTTCTGTGACGTGGAGTCTTCACCCACTGTTCTGTGGTGGGCTTATCCTTAATAATGTGGGCTAGTCCTGGAGCAATTGAGCCAGGGTGACTTTTGCCACTGTGCAGGGAGGGAAGAATGGGGCCCATACAGTTGCTTTACAACAAGTTCAGGACTAGAGGCTTTCAACCTAAAACTTATTTTCCCTTTTGCAGTTGGGAGAAGGAAGATGAGTGTCTCCTTCAAGCTGGAGGCCTGGTTTTGTTCAACAGTGGGTTTAAATTAACCTCATTATAAGGGGGAGCTTGATGGCTTTTTTAGTGCAGAGATTTGTCTGTTTAGTTAAGATGGCTTCTTCTGTTCAACTGCTGCGAATTAGCATCCATCACTAACTGGTCCAGAGCTTGCAGCTCTATTCATTTAAATGATTGTTAATGGGAACTACACCCATTGAGACGTTGGGTTAAATACCAATTTAATGAGTGTGTGTTGGTTATTTCACTGTAACTGAAGCTCTGTTCATCTGTTGAGAGAGGTAAAGCTTTCTCTCCTTTCTCACTAAATAATTTACTGAAACTGTGATCCTGAGTATATTCAATTAAAAGAAATCCCATCAACACTAGAGGAATCCATTAAGAAAGTGGGAGTAATTGAGAAATAGACGAATAATCTTACAAATTAAGTTAGGTAAGAGCACAAATATTTGGCTATTAAAGCTAATCTTTGGTTTTATTATGATTTTTCAAAAGCTGGTTTCTTCTAAAACGTGCCATTTCCACAGCTCTAGAAAATGAAGTCTTATCCACGGAGGCAATGCAGCACAGAGGAGCAGCACCGCAACTGTGACAGCCTCTGTTTTTGAATAACACCTTGTAGACTGGAGCAGGAAGCTCCAGAGCTGAAAGCAAGAGTTGCTGTCACAGGAGCAGAAGACATTGCCAGCTTGCCTTGCCTGATATTGTAGCGCAGAACCAGTGACTTACGCAAGCTCTCAACCCTCCTCTCTATGAAGACAAGCCTAACCCTGGTGGTACGTTTCCCTGGAGAGGACAGGCAGTGCTGCTGACCGGCTGCTTTGGCCGCAGTATTTCCATAAGGAATCCCAACAAGTGGCCGTGGGCACCTGGTAACCATCCAGTAGAGATTATCCAGCCACAGGACCACAATCTCAATAATTCTTCTCCATCCGTACTCTTCCCAGGAGTTACATAAGTAGGAAATTGCATGTGCATGAAGCCAAAAATATGAAAGAATACAGAACAGATGAAGTGAGAGATTTTCTCTCAAAATAAAACCTTCTCTTCTGATTCTGATTTAGACTTTCTTCATTCCAGCTGGCATTCCCTACCTGCTTTCAACAAAGTCTGTAGTGGCTCTTATCAAGCTAAACGTCTCTCTGTACCTCTGCCCTCACTGATCTTCAGCTGCTCTTGATGCCATTGACCAGACCCTTTTCCCAGGGTATTCTTCCCCTTTAGTGACTCTGATGTCTTTTGTATCACATTTTGTGGTCTTGTCACACTTTTGTCATATTTTGAATCACATTTGTCACAGTTTATCACCTTTTGTCACATTTTGAATCACATTTTATCATCTTATGACTGTCCTCCATCTTTCTGCGAGGATGCCACAAACACTTGCCCTTGATCTACTTCTACTCGTTTTCTCCTTGTTTCTTGCTATTGTTATCCACAAATACAGATTTATCTTATCATGTCTTATCTATGTTGATGGGTCACAGACTTGCCTGCCTACTCCAGGACATTTTGATTCCATCCAAATGGTGGTCTGGGGTTGCTTTTCTGACAGGTCTGACTGGCATCTAGATATAGGTTGAAGCCAGCACCAAAACATGACTAATGTTAATATTTTCCACTGCTGTATCTTTTGGTCTCTTTTTAAGGTCAAAGTCATGAAGCAAGCTTTTGTGTATCTTGCAAATCCTTCTGCATGCCTTCTTCTAAGGATATGGTTCTCTTTTGTAACTGTAACATAGCTAAAAGCCTTATACTGGCTCTTATCACCTGGCGTCTCACTTACTGCAAGATTGTTTTCTCCAGCTTTCTCCCATTTAAATTAATTCAAGATTAACATGCAGAGGCATTTTCCTTCCCCAGTACACTGACAATATCACCACCTCCCTGCATTCTTCTATTAGTCCCACTGTCTCTGTTTATACAACATAATATTTTCATTTTGAACAACCTTCTTGTCTCATCCCCATGTGGCTTGTCATCTCTTGTTCGTTTTTAAATGTCAGCTCCCATCTTTGATGGGCTGATGATGCCAGCTCCCTTCCTCTTGTTTTTACATCTTCAAATCATCACCTTTCCCATGCTTACTCTCATGTTTGGAAGGAGGTCTCTGAAACAGCAACAAAGCAACTTTCTAGTCATTTTAGAAGTCCTTTTTTTCATGTGATGCCTTACAGAAACCTTGACAAGTTGATAGTGTGCCAAGGCATATCCCTTTCATGCTGACTGATATTTCTTGTATTCCCTGGCTGGCTGGGAGCCTCAGATATTTTCTGTTTCAAACAGGGATCTTCCTTTTTGAGTCACCTGTCTGAACAGAGCCCTGGTCCATGTTCTCAGGGACACAGAGATAAACTTTACTTCACTCTAGGCATGGATGAGAAACCATCTCAAGCCTTTGCAACTCTTTCTCCTTTCCTCCTCTGCCCCAAATGACACTACAGCTCTGTTCATCTCAGCTCCATTGTATTTGTGATATAACCAAGATGAAGCCACATCTCCTGGAAACGAGCCAGCTGGGCATCACCCAGTGGCAAACAATATAATTTGTTTCGTTACTGTTTGCCACAGCTTCTGTTGGTCTTGAGGCAGGTAGAAGTAAATATGGGTTTTGCACAGCAGTGAAGAAGTCTTTGTGGCTTAACTCATTACAGCAAATGACTTATGAGAGACTGGTTCCTGCAGTGTAGGGGACCACGGTGGGTCTGTGGATTCCCTGATGGAGGGCATGGGAACAGAAATTAGCCTTGAAGATATGAAGGCCTACCCATGAGAAAGATGGGAGTAAAGGAGTATCCGGAGATGTTAAGGATGTACCCGTGAGAGAGAAGGGAGTAGAAGAATAACATTGATGATAGCAAAATTAGCCAATGAAATGTTACTGCTGTAACTTGTAACCAATAGTCAAGAGACACATGAATTGGTGAAACTGTATAAAAATGCACTTGTGGCAATAAATGGCATCTACTACTTTCATCCTGGAAGAACTTGGTCTATGTCGTTTGTCCGTCTCAACCACGACACTGCAGAGTGGTTTTCACAAGTCCTTTCATCCACTTACCCTCCAGGTTTGGGAGAACAGGACCTGAGCACTGGGGACATTCTGTGCAGCTTGGAAAATCAGATTATTTTCAGAAAATCTGTAGTTGCCCCAAGCAATCAGAAGAGCACAAGCGTGAGGCAGGCAGACGTCATGCACCTTGAAAGGTTTATTGCAAGACCAGAATCCTTTTATATTCTTTGTAGAAGAATATAATAAATGTAAAAGAAACCCTTTATGTTTTGTCTTAGGTACAACTACTTATTTTTTTTTTTTCCTTAGATGATTATAGCCAGTGACAAATCTGTCCATAGGACTTTTGCAGCAGACCACCATTCTGCAGTAGATGCCCTCAGCTTCATGGCATAGTCAGAGCATTCATCTAGCCACATGCTGGTGGATGCAGTATCTGAGGGTGTCTCATAAAGGTGCTGATCCTAGAAATTCTGAGATTGAATGTCCATATGTCATATTTCTAAACAAAGCAGGCTTTCAGAGGGAGCTGCTTTGATAGAGGGTGTGAAAGAAGGAGGGAGGCCTTGATTAGATTGTTTGAACAAAGGAAATAGGAGGAAAAATCTCTGAAATTGATAAAGGAAAATGCTATTAAAACAGAACTATCAGTCCTCTTGCTTTTTCAAAGTTAAGTCATCCTATTTTTTTTTTTTTTTAATCTCCAGAATGACAAAGCCATTTGGTTTTTATTGACCAGTGTGTCTTGATCTATCTGATGACATTTCCCAAGATTAATGTGTCTGTTTCTTGACAATGCTTATGCTTCATGATGCATCACAATTATCCGCTGCTACTTGGTATGATAAGGAGGGACTCTTTTTATCTGCAACTGCGTGACTTCTATCTGCATTTCAAATGGCAAGTAAACAGACAGGTCCTCTATCCATTTCTCTCATCTACCTTTTTGAAGTGAAAAAAAAATTGAAATTCACGCTTAAGTTCCCAGTAAGACGCAGCATATTCTGGAGAGCACATTGGACCAGAAACATAAACAATGGAAAAACACTAACCAAACCCCACAATGTATAATATACAGAACACACAAGCATCTCCTATTATTGTAAATGCTTGACTTTATAGCTGTTATTTATTTGTGTTAGTAAAAATGTCAAATTAATATTTATGAGCTCTCCTTAGTGCATTTGCCAGGGTTTTTTTCTCTGTTTTCAGTATAAATTGTCAGGCTAATGCTGTTATTCAGGATTGTCAAAGTATGTTTTTTAAACTCAATGGGAGTATCACATTTTGACCTGATTCTGCAGGGATGTACCATTGTGCTTCATTTAAAGTTTGTCTGTAACATTACCCTTCACAGGCATAAAGTTAAACTTGTGTGCATTTGACTGAAGCCGTGGAATTTTTGTCATAATAACTTTACAAACATCTAAGAAACAGGCTCAGTTAGAAATTTGTTATTATTTTAATTAAACACTTTAGCGGAACATAAACCATCAATACAGACTCAAATTTAACTAACCATTTTTTAAATAAGTTTGGCACAATTTCTTGGTTTTTTTTTTTAGGTATCACACAGCATAAAATTAATTTTGATTTTATCGATACTTCATTCCTCTAATGGGATTGCCAACAGAAGCAGTGACCACAAATAGAAGCGTTCTTGGCACATATGTCCATTCTCTCATAGTGTTTTGGATGCAGGTTGCTCCGCCAGTGTTATGGAGATCTTCAATAGCTAAGAGGTGATGATGACTAGATATCCCTGTTATTAAACTAGAATAGACAGGAAACAGTGATATAAAACTGAAATATACTTGCATATATGTTGAGAGAGAATCAAAATATGCAATCCATTTATTACTTTATTGCAAAAATAAAGACAGGTTGTAAGAAATGCTTTGAGATTCACTTTGTTAATTTATTTCCTTCCTTCCTTCTTTGTTTCCTCCTGTGTATTCTGTACCGTCTTTGGTAATTTTATTTGCTTCTTGGCCTTATTAGGTCCCTTGCTGGCAGCTTCTCCTTCTCTGGGGAGTATTTCAGCTGAACCTTGGCATTCTGAATGTGTGTAATGTATCTGAATAATATACTCTATGTCATAATAAAAACAAAATACACATTACAACTGGTATATCTTCAATAGGCAGGGACATGGCATCATTATAGAAGGTACAATGAAGACTTCTGCTCCATGCATGTTTGTAATAAGAAAGGATGGCGGGTTGTGAGAATTCCTAAAGAATGGGATGGTAAACAACAAAAAGGTTTTTATAAAGCCTTTTACATAAATCAGTTGGTGAAGCCTATTTCAATACTGTTTAGGACTGGCCATTTTACTGGAAAAAAGAGATATCTGAGCTTGAGGATTATGATAGAGCTGAATGAGGTGAAACATTGAAACATTCTTATATGAAAAAGGAATTGAATGAATTGCTATTTTTCATTTAAGAAAGAGACAAATAAGAGGAAAATGGATAAAAGAATCCAAAACCACAAGAAAGAAGTTGGAATATTCTTTGCCTTTTGACACAAAAATGGCTATTTTACATAATTAAGAACTGAAAAGTGTGTATCTATAGAAGCTTTTTTTTTTTTTTTGGTAATGGAAAGAGTCCATAGGAAGAAATCCAAGCCAAACAGAGTAAACAAAAGAAGAAATTGCATATTTCATGTGTTAAGCAAAAATATCCAGATTTATTACTGAGAAAAAGGATCTGAAATGTCATGGTCTCATGGCTTGAACCTGCCACCAGAAGGGACAAGGGTGGTTATAGTCTATGTCCCTTCTGCCCATTGAGAAGTTCTTTTGTTTCTCCCTAATGAGTCTCTGGTCGCAGTCATATCTTACGGTGTAGGGACTGGACCAGCAGGTTGATGGTCTGATACTATATTGTAGACCCTGTGAATTATTTAACAAGAAATCCTCAGTGTGATGTGAAGCTGCTTTGATGAGTACTGAAATGTATTTTCCTGTGGTATAAATTAATGAAGCAGACTTGAAGAGTATGCAAATTATTTATTGTCTTTGGCCGTATGTTAGGATAGCCCTCTTCTGAAAATAAACAGGAACAAACAAACAATGATCGAACTTTCAGTGCGATGAATTCACTTACTACTCTATTTAACCAGTTATCAAACTCAGAAAAAAATGCACTAAATAATTAAATAACTTGTTTGGTGTATATTTTCTGTCCATGGGAAGTGGGATGTAAGGACAAGAACTTAACCAGGAACTGAATTTCAGTTCTATCTCTGCCTTTTTTATGCACCCTTTCTTGAGCAAATCGCTTGGTCTCTGGGCCTGTCTCTATAATATCGCTGTTATTTCTGAGGCCCAGAATCAAAGATGTTGCTTTTTAAGTTAGGCATGCCACTGGAAATCCAAATTTATATCCACATGGGTTTTTTTTTGAGCATCTTCTAGTTTTCACGTTTTTTTTCCCACAAAACCATCAGATTGTGGATGATCTGAGTTCAAGGTAGTGTGCTTAAGTTTTTGAAGAGCATTTCAACTCAGAACAATCAAATTGTGACCCATGATTTATCTTTAGCACATCTGGTATGCCAGGTCCAGGATTTTATACATAAAGTCTTTTACGTGCTAATGTGCATATGTAAAGCTAAAGATCTCGTTTTTGTATTTTCTAATAGTGCTATTTCTATATAGTGGGAATAGTTATTCCAAATCAGTGCATGAATATTTCTGGCAAGGACAAACATCTTAATATCTACATACATCTGCAACTTATTGAATTATCTTCATGGGGAATATTGTCATGTTACTTTCCTCTTTATTAAAAATATTCAAGTTTCACATCAATCCACTATTATTGAATAAAATAAGGCCTGAGGCATAAAGTTCCTTCAATATTTTTAAAGGGATTGTTATAACTTATCAAATAAGGTGTCAATACCTGGTATTCCTTTTGGAAAGTCTCAGCTCATACTGTAACATTGGCAGACAAAACCACCTATGATAAGGAAGTTTTCTTGACCATACGTACATGCATACATCAGACTTGGGTGTTTTTTCCACTTGTTGGCATTTATGCCTGAGCACCGCAGGGACATTTCTAGCAACACTTATGACAGGACAATTGAGTCTCATCATCCTTCTCTTATATCTGTTGACAGCTTTCCAATGCCATTAAAGACATTATAGAATTGATTTTCTACCTTCATCAGCTTCTGTCCTACAGCATAAGCTCCCATAATGAGGCTGAGCATTTGCCGTGTTTTCAGACCTTGAATCGATACGTTCTTTCCCTGAAACAATTACAAACCTTATCTTTTCAAGATTTTCCTTTATCCTTATGTCAAACTCATATAAACCTGCAACCAGAATCATTTCTCCATAGCATTATCTGTGGTCACTCATCTGTATTCAGTACAAGTACATTTTCTCTTCAGATGGTTTCCTGTAACTTCAGATATCACATTAAGCTGTCCAGCCATTGTCAACTAATCAGTAAAAACTCACTGCGGGCATTGCATGCGAATGCCTCTTGAATAAAGCCGTGATAGCAATTTGCTTCTTTTTAGTACATTCTGGCTTCTGTTTCTTACAAATATGGAAGGTCTTTTCAAAGGTGAGATGGAGCTTCAGACTCCTTCTGACCTGTTTTGGTTCAGTCCTCCACACCGATTTTGAAAATTCCTTCTATTTGCAGTCTGCAGATTCCTCTGGAGAGATTTTTCTAACCTTGTCCACTTTGTCTTCTTTTCCTTCCAAAACCTGCACTTGGGTTTATTTGTGGTCTGAAATCCTGGAAATGTTCTCTCTTTTTTTTTCTGTGGTTTGGGTAAGGAATTCTTTGCTTCCCCCTCCAACCCCACTTTCTCCCAGATTTGGGGCGGTTATTCCCAATACAATCTGATCTCCAGAATCAGGAATTTCACAACCCTCCAAAATTGCACATTTGCCTCAGCAGTACCAAATCTGTTATACATTATTCAACTATTTCCTCTTTCCTTTGAGTTCTCTTATGAAATTGTATCTCTCCGAATAGCTTCATTCGCGTCTAGGAGCTCAATATTCATGTTTGTGCTGCAGATTCTGATAGATGATTTTCTCTGCCTCAGTCACAGGCTAATGTACAAATCTAGTACATCTGTGACGGAAGTAATCCAACGAAAATCTGCCTGTTCTTATCTGCTTGCCAAACTCTTGCTTTAAATTTTCTATTTCCCTCCGTGTTTCTGGATAGATCCAGTTGCTTGGGAGTTTTTGCTGCTCCTTTTCTTATTCACCACTTGTCTGAGATGTAATCTTCAATTTCTGTAGCTGAACCTCCAGTGTCAGACTGTTGCGGGGGTATTTGTGTGTATATCATAAATGTTCAATTCTGAGTTAGGCTCTTAAGTACTGAATCTTGAATAAATAAAGGAAGAAAGGTAATAGATGCTAGAGAAAATAGCTTCTGGAGAAGAAATGAGTTTATACCACATACGAATCAGTCTGTATCAGAATGTTTTAGGGATGCAATTTTGAACAGTGAGAAACTAAAAGGACCAATTATCACCATGAAACTATAAAACAACAAAAAGACTATTTACTTATGTTTATAATTTAAATGTTTATGCATGGTTTCATGCAAATATGTTCATAGCACCAAGACTAGAGCTCTTGTTCTCACAGAGAGATAAATTTCCAGGAGAGGTCAACAGAAGAGACCAGACTTACTGGGAATTTTCGGGAAGGAAAGTTTTCTCTCTGTCCTGGTTTTGTAAAACACAAGTTTCTCTTTCAGTGAATTTTGCCTGGAGCACCAGACACATGTTTTGGTAAACCTAGCAGTGGAATGCAAACTTATTGATAAGCACAGATGGACATCTCGCGAGAGGGGCGAGGAGAAGCAAGTGACCAAGAAACTGACCAACTGTGTATAACATTCCATTCACATGAATACTTCATATAAAGTGGGAGATCACGAGGATCTTGCTTTTTGCCCTTTTCCCTTCTGCTTATGGCCGACATTAGAAGAGGACCTTGCTAGTTGTCCCTGCGAACTGAGGCCTAGTGACAGACTGAATCCAGCTCCGATTGGCTGCAGAGTCTAATCCAGGACTTTGGCTGCCGGCTCTGCAGTTGCTGAGACTTTCAGGATTGGTTTTGTATATTTTGTATTATTTTCTCTATTCTTATTAGTGGCATTAGTAAAACATCTTTAATTTTTTCCAACTCTCTTCACTCTGTCCTTCTTTTCCTCCCAATCACCTCTCCTTAGTGGAAACGGGGGAGAAGGAGGGGGAAGTGGAGGGGGGGAGAGGGGGTTAACAATACATCTGCCAGGGTTTTATTGTCACCCCGCAATCTTAACCCTCGACACTCTCGTAGAAAATACTGATTAGACAGGATCCAGATGGGCCAGGTGCTTGTATGGGATCTGGCCTTAACTCTTTGCAGCTCAAGCAGTACCTGCCTTTGTACTTATCCCCTTCCTTGTCTTACATTTAGAGGTGTGCTGGGCAAGAGCTGATACCCGGCAGGTTTCTGGTTTCCCTGTGTCACTGGCCTGGTTACCTGGCAAGCAGCTCATCTGCTATTCGCTTCCTACTGTCCCGCTAAAGACACATCAGGGGACATCAGGGAATTGCACATCCCACCTGCAGGGCAGCAGAGAAGGCAAAAATTACATTTTCGTCCTTTATGTTTTGATTTTCTCCTTCTTCCAGCATTATTCTGGCAGTCAGGTTTTTGGTGCCATTTGTGGTGAGAAAACATTACATGTGATGATGGATTTTCATTTTCCAGACAGCTAAGTCTGTGATTGGCTCTTGGAGGCTACATTTGTGGTCTGTCTTTGGGAAAATAATTTGGAAACATCTGTAAAACTCTATTTCAAGTATCTGGTTTTTGGCTCATTAAAGATTAATACATTTGCCAAACTAAACTGAAAAAAACCCTCAGACAGCTTAGGACTCATAATTAGAGGTGTGTTTGCAAAAAGGCAAAAAAGATTTGCCTCTATTGGTTCCCAAAAAGCCTAATGTGATTTTGGGAAGAATGGTAGCTTTTTTACAGGTATTTCTTAACAAAACAGTATCTTTTGATGTTGAGTCATCTTGTTGAACCCTTCCATTACATGGCAGAGTGCTATTTGAATTCTGGACAGTCACTGACAGGGCATTTAGAAAAAGCTGCTAAAGAAAAATCTCTTTTTAAACATGAACTGATGGCAACTTTTGAGGCCATAGGTTCTAGTAAATGAACAGTGTATGTAAAAGATCATGAACTGTTAATAATATCTTGTACATAAACTTTGCTATTATTCAGCTGAGAATGTTTCCAATGCTATCAGTTTATATTTAACAAAGATTTTGAGCTTGTGTTTTAGATCACCTTATTCTAGAAGAAGCTTATTTATAATGAACATGATCTGAAATATTAAAGGCATGATAACACTGGGGCTTTTGGAGATTTTTAATCGAGTCTTAAATAATGACTAAGGAAGGAAATGAAATGTTATGGCATGCTGTTTGTTTTTGTTTTTTTTTTTTTTTTAATAAACACTTTCCCCAGTCCTGGACAGACCATTAAAGGGCCACATTCTTTGCCTGTTCTATGCAGGGTCCAGGCCTATGAAATAAATGCAGATCTGCCATATGAACACCAAGGGAAGAGAAGTGACCACTCATCCCCTCCAAACAAAGGTTCTCGGTTTTACGTGGCTGCTGCTGTAGCATGACACTGTAGTGATACTTCAAGTTCAGTTTGGAAAAGCAGAATTTAGCTTTAATTACCATTCCCATACTCTGTAACAACCTCGTCCTGTCCAATTTTCTTCAAACCGTTGTGAATGCATAATTTTTTCACTCTGGCTTCTCTGTAGATGAGTTCTTCCATGCTGAATATATACAGCAATACGAAGACTATTTACTTTTATTTTTAATCTAAGTAGAACAGCTTCTCGGCCCTTTCACAAGTGGCAGGGTGAGCTATATCCCTTATGCATACAAATGCAGTTCTTTGTGCATTTGCCTAAGGGCATAATATGAAGATTCTCCGTGGTTTTACCCAAACACGACTGTCTAATCAATATAGATCCCCAACACGATGGGTTTCCTCAGAGTGAAACAAAATTCTGATCAAAAAGCAAAACAGGATTTATTTATCTATTTTTATAAGTTTAAACATCACAAGCCCTTTGCATGAATACTGAATACAGTTTGAAAGAGCTCTCATAATCTTCACGTTTATGTCTAAATTTATGTCATAGGGTAGTTGGCTTCTTAAAGATTTTGTCTCATAAAAATGAGTTCAGGCTGATGATATTTCTCACGTGAACAGATATATCTTATAACTGATCTCTAAGATATTATCATGCTAATCAAATGAGCAAGTTTCTGTTATTCATGATGTCGGTCTCCTGTGGTGTAGTTCACAAATATACTGCGAATGTGAGGGGCCCATGCTGCTTAAACTAAACCCCACCCCCCTCCTTTTATCAGTTTTAAATTTCTTGCCATTAAGGACTGTCAGCTATTCCCTTCTACTAACAGGATAAATCCGTCACATCATTAATCATTCAGCAGCCCGAGCTTGGTGGTGGCTGCAGGCAGGCTGCTCTGTGTCAGACCATACTCCTGCTGCCCTTGACTGGTTCACCAACAATATAACCCTGCAAATATTCGTAGGGAACTGAAGTGGTTCCTTACCAGCATAAAAAAGTCCCATTCTTGGCTGTAATCATAGAATAGTTTGCATTGGAAGGGTCCTTCAGAGCTCATCCAGTCCAACCCCTGCCATGAGCAGGGACATCTTCACCCAGATCAGGTTGCTCAGAGCCCCATCCAGCCTGGCCTGGGATGTCTCCAGGGATGTGGCATCCACCACCTCTCTGGCCAACCTGGGACAGGGTTTCACCACCCTCAGTGTAAAAAATTTCTTCCTCACGTCTAGCCTGAATCTCCGATCCTTCAGTCTAAAACCATCACCCCTTGTCCTGTCCCAACAGGCCCTGCTAAAAAGTCTGTCCCCATCTTTCTTACAGGCTCCTTTTAATTATGGAAAGGCCACAATAAGGTCCACCTGGGGCCTTCTCCAGGATGAACAACCCCAGCTCTCTCAGCCTGTCCTCCCAGCGGAGCTGTTCCAGCTCTCTGATCATTTCTGTGGCTCCTCTGGCCCCTCTCCAACAGGTCCATGTCTTTCTTACACTAAGGGCTCCAGAACTGGACGCACGACTCCAGGTGGGGTTTCAATAAAACAATATGATAGAGCAATCTCTCAAGTTTGATCTCTCTGTCAAAATATCTCAGGGCTTTGACCCATGCAGGCAGGGACAGCTGGTGTAGATGGAATGATCACAGCCTGCAGACATGTCTGCCGAGCTCTTGCCTGGAGGTTTGTACCTTCTGATGAACGTCCATGGGGCAGCAGAATAGGATCTGCTCCTTATGGGCAAGCAAATGGATTGGCAGCCCCTTCAGCCTCTCTGTAGATCTTCCCTGGTTCATACCAGGATTTGTGGGTTTTTCTGACAGATTTTGTAGGCACAGTCGTCAGGCTCGGAAACTTGCTTAGCAGCTACTTTGCTTTTGTGTCACGTCAGTCAAGGCTGCTTGAGCAGCCATGTGAGTTTTGCTGATTGATCAGTCGAGCTTGTTCCTATGACTTAATGACTGGGATTATGTCACATGGCATTTGGTTTACCAGCATCAGTTTTCAGCTGCGGCTTTTTTTTGGGAAACAAACCGTTGAGAATAGTAGTCCAACATAATGCACTGCTTTCTGTAATGTCCATTAGGTGTCCCCACATGCTGGCGGCTCGTGGGCACTTTAATTACATCTTCTCAATTAACTGCAGCGCGCTCTGCATGCATTCATTGAATGGAATCCCAAATTTCCATATTGAACACAACGCTGTAGTACTTTTACTTTGTGAAAGAAATTCTCATTACTCAGAAGAACTTGTACACTTGCAGACCACTATTTGTCAGTTTCCATGTCTGAACCTTAATTAACGTTACATTTGAAAGTAGATAATATATACAAAATGGTAATTCTGAGCCCATAACCACCTGGCATGTTCTTTCCCACCACTGTGCAGCTACTGTGTTTGCAATGCAGAACAGTAAGAGAAATTATAAGTAAATTAAATATACAGGCATAATGCCATCTTTCAGCTTTGTTGTTTGCAGCCAAAGACGCTGTTGGATCCCTTGTCAAAACACTAAGTTTTCTCCAGTTGTCTAACTTGTTCTGTCCCGGGTTTGTAAATATGTCTATGGACTATTTGCTGCCTGAATCATTATCCTGCAGTTTGACAATCTCACAGGAAGAAATCAGCCTCTCACAACACCAACGAGAGGTTTTTCTGTGCATGGATGGATGGTAATAGGAATTATCTCAATTTCCTTTCCTCCCCTCATCATTTTTGTGATCACTCGGCCTTTACCATTGCAGTGTTGATTGGCACCTGCAGATCTCCTGGCAACACCACATCTGCACTCTTCTAACCTAACTCACCTTTCAAGGCTGGTTTCACATGAGAAGCCCCATTTTTGTTACTTATCATAGACTTTAACTTTCAGATTAAAAGCACAAGCCATCACATCATAAACAAGTGAATAAAATCCAAACTAGGTCCCATTACTAGAGCTTGCCCTCAGTATCTTCCATGCATTTGTCTGCATAGCATACCTGTGTGACATCCCCTTTTTGAGACAATTCAGCACAAAAAGGGCTTAATTGTCTACACTGGGTTTTTTGCAGAGTTTATTGTGCAAAGAACTACCTCAACCTTGGCAGGGCTCACACATTAGCCCAGTAATATCTTAAAAAGTACATGGACGTGTGAGGGGGTTGAGCTTGCCTAACAGAACCTGCAAGAGTAAGAGCCCATGGGGCAATAGCCTCTTTCATTGCATTTACCCTTTCTTTTCTCAAGATAGTAAGTGAGAACACTCACCTAGGCAAGAGAAGGTGGAATAGAAGTTAAAGCTGATGCAGGTTCAGACCTGAATTTGCGTCACTGGGGAGAAGCTCTTGACTCTCAGGCTACAGACGGTTTCAGAAAGAGGCAAAAGGGCCAAAGTCTTGTTAGTACAGCAGTCCAGGACAGTAATTTTGTCCTCCACCCCTTTGAATGGTCTTTCAGGACATGAAGGGCACTCGACACTGCAGTTGACCACTGAACATTGAACTTGACTGTGCATGGAGCTAGGACTCTCTTGGCAGCAGGGAGTATTTGTATGCTTCTCTATAGGCTTTTGTGTGTATTTTATACCCCCTTCCCAACCCACTCTCTATGTTTCTGGGAAATTATTGGTGTTGTAGGTATAGAAGGAAGATGTACCTCTGCCAGTGTCAACAAAAGAGACAAAAATCTGGTGTTACTTTTAAAATTTGTAACCTACCCACATTGAATTTGAAGCTGCTATCTACAGACAGGTTTGCAAGTCCTCATTATGTTTGTGGGCCTTCAGAGAACTTTTCAATAATTTATTTCATGTAATTAATATTTATTAATTATCTTCTTACATTCAAGATATAATATGAAATCTTTCCTCTTAATTTTAAAAAATGAAGTTCACTTCCTGACATGATTTTAAATAATGAATTGAATTGTGCTTTCTGACGTGATTTATCGTTCCAAGAACTGATAGAATATCATTACCTTGTTAGAACAATGCCTGGCTTTTTCTTACAGGAAGCTTAGCAAAAAGAATATAATAAGACAACTTATCCTATCATGTTTGATTTCATCAAAGCATGATAGAAATGCTAACTAATTGATCTTCACAACCTTAACGTGCGCTAGGTAAGTGCTTATAACACACAGAGTGAATTACTGAGGGCAATACAGTGAGTTAGTAGCAGAATCATTGTTAAGGCTCTGTTTCTCTGATATCTGTCTGCTTTATGACTGCTTTTTTTTTTTTTTTTTATGAACAAAAGGTATTTGTTGTATCAATATTTGCATTGTGCTAGAAACAACGCTCAAGGAAAACACTGTTTTCCAGGTTTTATGAGTGTTCTTCAGGTTCCACTCCATAGTTTAAGATTGTTTTAACAGCAAATATAATTAGCAACAGACTTCTGTAGGAGTGCATGCACTTTCTGCACTGTCCTCAGGCTTCAACTTTGACTTCAAATCATTCATCAAGAAGCTGTCTGTAATAAAACTTGCAAAATTAATTTTGTTCAACCATCTTTATTGAGATATTGATGTTTTTTAGAAAGTTCATTAACAATGTGAAATCTTTAAAAGGTAATAATGTATTACTGGAGAACTGTGGTAAAAGAAGACCTACCACACTGAAATTGGTCCTAGATCTTTATCTACTAACAGAGAAAGCAAAACAGTAAAAGTATGAAAAGTAATGCAAATACAATGACCAGACCTTTGTCCAGAACAAGTTCTGGCTTCAAGGAAAGAATTTCCATCAAAATCTCTGGAATCTACCCAGGTTTTCAGTATTACCTTCTCACATGAAGGATGCTTGGATTGAGATGCACTTGCAGGTTAGGACACTTGCCTTTAGGTGTTGACACCTGTACTGTCTCAGCTCCTATTGCTATGGAAAGAGGTTGAGTCAACAACATTGGCGAAGCAACTGAACTGGCAGTGTTCCAATAGACAGCTGGTTCACCCTCTACACTCCACGTAAGTTAAAGAGTGTTGTGTCATTTGTCATTATAGATGCCTGCCCAACTTTCATTCGCATCTCCAGAAAGGCCAAGATCTCTGTTAAGTCTTGTGCCATGTCTGCCTGCCCCGTGGGGATCTTGAATAGCAGCAGATATTTAGCACTGACAAGTCCTACAGGAGCTCAGGCACTTGGCTCACATTGAGACATCCAGATAGCTGTGCTTGGGTTACTGGGTCTTAAACTGAATCCATCCCTGAGATGGGATACAATCAGGAGGCATTTACAAAGCCTGAATGGAGCCTGAGTCCATGTGCACAATGCAGTGTTGCCCCTGGGAATCTGTGGTAAGTTCCCATCACTCTGCAAGCCCTGAGTTGCTCCGTCTTGCTGTGACTTCTCACAAAGGGTTTTAGCACATACGAATGCAAACCCATCCTGCTGCTCCAGCCGTCAGCAGCTGTGATATCCAAACAAGCCTTTGCAGCAGATGTGGCAAACGTACTTTCTTTCCAGAATACATCTTGATTAATGGAGAAGCTTAATAGAAATCCCTGTATTTAACTCTTCAGCTGTTTTAATGTCAGGGGTTGACAATGTTAGCCTTACCCGGCCTCTCTGAAGCCAGCTTGCTGTAGCATTTTTGTGTCTAAGATGGCTGCTCTGAGCTCCTGCCATACCTTAAGTTAAGATGGGATCTTCCTCTGTCAACAGCTCACCATTATATGGAGCTGTACTCATATTTCCTTTGTTTTCTGTGATAAGACACTGAGGCAGGACATGCTAATTCATGGGCTGTGGGTCACTTCCTTCATTAGCATTTATATAATGGCTTTTAATTAGCATATCCCTTTCTGCTTCCTTGGGTTTTGCTGTCAGACATTTTCAAATATGCTGTAGTAAAACTTTACAAATGATTTCTCTTTAAAAATTATATTTTGTTAATAAGCATAGTATTATGCTCATAACATTAATCACCTCATGCTAAAGATCAAATTTGGTATAAAAAATAGTGAATTTGGGAACATAATTTTTTGTAAAACATTTTCTCCTGCTATCCTGATGCCTACTGTAAGTCTTAGGGGGTGAGAGGCCCTCTTCATGATACATAACAGGGTTTCTTCTCTGGAATAGCTAGTGAAAAAATTTCTAAAATTATATTTTCTCTCCCCTCAGTAGGGGAATAGACTAGATGATCATTAAAGGTCCCTCCCAATCCAAACCATTCTATGGTTCTGTGATTCATGAATAAATACATAAGTTCATACTGAGTGAAAACCTGAATGAGTGAAGTTGCAAAGAACTGGTATTGAGTCCATAAACCAATCAATTACATGAGAATGAAGATAATGAGAGCAGAAAAGAAATTCTAGACCTGCAAGGACTTGTGTAAGGGATACAAGATTTTCTTCTTCCGATGGAGACCAGCAAATGTCAGTGAATTTACATGAAGTCTCTTAGCTGTTACTAAACCCATGAGAACATAAAGTGAAACAAATTCAAGCATGACCAATGAAGTCTTTTGATGTTCACGGAAACCTGCAATACAAGGTTAGACCAATTAGTGCAATGACTGTAAATGTTAAGTGTAGACAACTAAAGTCACAGTCACTCCAGTGAAAGGGTTCATTTAAAGTATAATTTATTACACCACAGTAGCAATCTTAAGGGTTGCACTAGACATTGTGGCAAATGTGTTCAAGGGCTATAAGCCAGAGTTTATAAAAGTACAACCCATATATAATTTAAACTTGTATAGAACCATTCATTCAAAGTGTTTAACAAACATTAATTAAATAAGCTGTGTAACACCCTACTGTGAGCCTATGGGTAAGTCAAAGCATTCGTATGTCAATTTTACAGAAGGTTAAGCTGAAGTACAGAGAGATTGATTTGCCTGAGGTCACACAACAAGTCAGTGGAAAAACTGCAAATAGAATCTGCAGCCCGAAGTTCTCATTTCCCGGTTTTTACCACTTACATTACACTTCCCACTAGTAAAATGAAGGGGAAGAAAGAGGCGGCTGAAATGGTGAGACTTGGAATATAGTTAACCCAGTTTTCTACACGTGTTCTTGCTTTTTTCTGCAGCTTAGGCACATATCAAAGGCACAGTTTGGTTTTAAATAATTTGGTACCTTATTTCTTCTTATTCCTTCTCCTTATTCCTTAGCTTGGCTTATGGGCAGGCAACCAGCTGCACCAGGAGAGTGGGTGGGAGATGAAGATGGAGACTGCAGCCCTGTAGTTGCATATGTTTGACTTTGCAAAGCACCTCAACAAAAACGAGGACTGAGTTGTGGCTTGATGCCTCTCATGTTGCCTGATGGGTGTACGATACCACATACTAGAGAGACTGGGGTTCTGTGCTTTGGTGTCAGAATACAGTTGGTTATTGAGTGAAGCATCCCAGAATCACAGAATAGTTGGGATTGGAAAGGACCTCTGGAGATCATCCAGTCCAACCCACCTGCTAAAGAAGGTTCACCAGAGCAGATCACACAGGAATGTGTCCAGGTGGGTTTGAATGTCTCCAGAGAAGGAGACTGCACAACCTCTCTGGGCAGCCTGTTCCAGGGTTCTGGCACCTCAAAGTAAAGAAGTTTCTCCTCATACTCAGATGGAACCTTCTATGCTTCAGTCTGTGCCCATTGCCCCTCATCCTATTGCTGTGCACTACTGAGAAGAGTCTGGTCCCATCCTCTCGACTTCCACCCTTCAGATATTTATAAGCATCAATAAGATCCCCTCTCAGCCTTCTTTTCTACAGGCTGAACAGACCCAGCTCTCTCAGTCTTTCCTCATAAGAAAGATGCTCCAGATGTTCAAGAGTGGTTGGGTATGAAGGTGTTTTTTTGTAGGGTGAAGAAAAAGACCAGGAAGAAATTATTTCTAGTTTCTTATATAGATTGCCATAAGGTTTTTCTAAAAATGCTCTTGCATTGCCTTGGGAAACTGTTTGGTTTGGATTTCTAACTCTTGTGGTTCCTGATGCCCTACACAAGAATAAACCATTTTACCTTTACTCCGTTTTTCAGGTGTGGCTCATCAGCATTTCCTTAAGGTAAGGGCTGAGTATCTGATACTCCCACACAGTGATAAACTCAGTGGGGTGAAAGAGGAAAAATGCTGGGAAATGCATGAGATCAGCATGTGACATTTCTTGTTCTTGGAGGTCACATCACTTAATCGTGACACACTGTGTATCCAGCCTATTCACAGCACAGACAGCATTGTATAGGTGTCTGTCCTTTGGAAGCAGTTGGAAAAGATGTAATACACCCTGAAGTACAAGCCCTGTGCAAGTATCAGCTTCACGATGACAAGTTCTGTGTGGTATGGGGTTACAAATTAGTTTGGGGAAAGGAGGAATGATATTAACAATCCATGGTAAATAGGAAGTCAGAAATTAACAGTGTTAAGAGGCTGATGCAGACATCCTGTGCTGAGTTGGTTATCAGGCTGTGCTATAACAGCAAAATTATTATGTGCCATGAGACTGCAACTGTTGGAAAGTAAAATAGGCAAGTGCTTTTCAAAACGTCAGGTCCTTGAAATACAAATGGTGAATTATGTGCATTAGACAAGCCACTCCCTTCCAGGCCTTATTCTCTCCTTGGATGACAGCTAGGGCTTGCTGTCAGGTAAGCTGGAGGGATGTCCTCACCATGTCCTCACCATGCAGTTTTGAGGGCCTTTGCAACATCAGCCTTGTTTTAAATCATTTGACATGAAAGAGCATCTCAGGTTCCTGCCAAACTGTTGGTACCTTCTTTTTGCGTTGGATCTGTGATGGCCTTTCTCCGTGATACAGAGAGGGACGTGCTGGTACTACATTGCTGTGTGTCTGAATGCTCTCCTGCCAGGACAAACCTCTTTTTTTCTGGCAATGGCCATGTTTGATTAGAAGAGACATATATATATAAGTATATATATATATATATATGTGTATATATACACTCACTCTGCTCCCCTTCTCTTTTCCTGTTCGGAAGATGATGCTTTAGCTCTTTTTAAAAACTAACTGCTTTCACCAGAGAATATTAATAATTTAGAGAATGCAGAGGAGGGATTATAGTCAGTGAGTTCAGCCAGTGAACGGCTATGCTTAATCCTGAGGTCACTTAATCACTCTGTTTCTAACTCTCCCCAAGATTTCTGTGCTTACCCAAAGGCTTCTTCAGCTCTCGCTGGAGGAGCTGCTGGCACACGTGGTATGTGAAGCCACTGGCCAGTGCTATCAACCTGGGCTGGCACCTTGGGGACGCAGTTCTGGTCAAATGCCAGAAACTTGACCCCTTTGCCTTCTGTGCAACACCAGCTGCTTCTGCTGTCTCATACATTGGAGTAAAACACCTGAGGGAGCAACATGGCTAGAGATGAGGAAGAAATTTTTTACAATGAGGGTGGTGAAACCCCAGCCCAGGTTGCCCAGAGAGGTGGTGGATGAACCATCCCTGGAGACATCCCAGGCCAGGCTGGACGGGGCTCTGAGCAACTTGATCTGGGTGAAGATGTCCCTGCTCATGGCAGGGGTGGCACTGGATGAGCTTTGAAGGTCCCGTCCAGCCCAAACTGTTCTATGATTCTATGGGGAGGCAGATTTGTCTGGTTTTTGGAGTTTCAGCAAAGTGGGTGCTGCTGGGATGTATCTGCTGGGTGGCCCATGGCTGGGCTGCTGAGTATATGCAGCTACTCCAAAGCCTGCAGCTCCCAAGATATGTGCTCTAAGTGCTAGATCTTCTATTTACCCTACCTATTTATGCCCAGCTGCAGTGGAAAAGCCTATATAAAACTAATCTGACTTAGAAAGGATTATAGAATGATGCATCCTTTTCTGTTTCTGGTCTGGTATATAGTATTTCCCCTCCGTGTTTTGTGGGAAATTGGCTTTGGGACTGGTTCCTGTCCAAGATTAAAAAAACAATAAAAAAGGAAAGGAAATATATGATCTATTTTTTTCCCCCTATTACTCTTGGCTCAGAGATGAAAATATACCTGCAGTTTTGATATAATGTTTTACAGTAAAATTTTGACAGATTTTCCTAGTTAACCGTATTTAAAGAAATCATATCTCAAGCACTTGAGCAACGAACAAAATCACACAATAAACAAATTATATAACTGAACAGTTTTCCGGTATTCTCTCTGTTACAGTTTAAGTGCGTGTTGGTACCATTAAAATGAAAGTCTGTTCATAACTTCTGTGACCCACAGTGGGGCTGCATGATCCTTTGACAGGATCAGAAATGCACAGTAATAACTGTTAACTGCTGCACAGAAACAAGGGAAAATCTCCCCAGCAATGGCTTTGCATCCAGCTCTCCACACAATGAATAAAGCCTCTTCCCGAAGGTATATGATATTGTTGTCAGTAAATAACTTTCACAGTCTCTGACTGCTACATGCAGAACAATACACAGCGCTGGAAAAACCTGCAGGTATGTATTTAAGCTTATAGGAAAAGAGCTTGACACAACCCATGATTTTTCAAAGGAAACTGTCATTTTATGAAAGGGCAATTCTGAAGCACTGGAAACCTTGCCTTGGCCTCTTAGTGCTTCCTTAGCTGTCACTTTTGAACATTTAGTAAAATTAACAGTACTTTGTGTTTACACGGTTTTCTGTCAGAAATAAAGTCCTGGAACAGATTCAATTATGTGCCTGGTAGTCCGGAGGTGCAAACCAGGCAGCGTGTGCTCCTGATCCTGCTCTGATTCTTGCAGACTGGGCATTGATCTGCAGGCCCCAGCTGGTGTGTTTAAAATGAAACCTCGCCGTAGGATTTGGGGTTTGCTGCTCTGCTCTTCTGCAGCTTAACCTTCAGAAACAGACTGAGCAGAACTGAGTGCAGCATTTACTAATTTATTCTACTGTGCCCACTTTCAACTATGTTTCTGTGCATTATTGAACCTGTCTCACAGTTTCTTTTCTTGTCCCACTGGAAACACAATTAGCAACCATAGATGTTTACCATATTGTCAATGGTGAATGCTCAAATCCAGACTGTGATGCTTATTTATGAATAAGAGGCTAGAACGTATAGGCTTGATACACTTGATATCATCACTGAATGGGCTTAAATACTGGTTTAACTATCTGACTTATTGCTTTTAAGTTTTCACTTGTTGACATAAACACCCCTCACACAGAAAGGGCTGCAGCAATTATTTTATCTTTGTGCACAGCAATCTGTGTTGAATATTTTATTCTCCCCAGATTTTGGACAGCTGCCTTTGAGGCAGATATTCCTAGATGAGAAGTTTGAGAGAGCTCTGATTGTATTTTGGGTATATTACAAAAAACAATCATGATACTATTGTACAGCACATCCAAAAGTACTCAAAACCCATATTTTTTTTCCATACATCTAAATAGTTTTTGCAAAGGTTATTAATTGCTAACTGTATAGTTACCTATTACAGCATGTAGAGTGCGTCAGAGCTTTTTTGATAAAAATAGATAATTTTGCTCAGGTATGTACCTGCTTTGTCACGGTTTCCACACCAAAGAGTTTACAACCTGGTTGCACAAAGGATCATAATTGGATAATTCAGGTCAGAAGAGACCTCAAAATGTTACCTATGCCAAATAGGATTTGCCTTAGCTCAAGAATCAATACAGGTTAATAAGAGAAACTGTATTTCTTGCTGCCTACTGTGGTACATGTTCTACTGGAGTATGATGCTTTTAATAGATTTAGGAACATTTATCAACGGCAGGCATTTGGCAGAAGACTGCTTCCCTGGCTTGCACTGCACTGTTTCACTGCCTGCATGGAACAGAGAACCTGTTTTCTCCTTCTGAGATAACTCTTGCTGGTGTGTTGGCATCTCTGTTTCTAATGCACCAAAAGCTTATGTTTGAAAACCTTGCCACAGGGCTCCTAAATTTCATTTTGACTCGGCATATCTCGGTCTTACCCCTGCCAACTGTAAAAAAAATAAGCCTTGAGTCTTTCCTTTATTTTTGAATCTCACAACACCTTTGTTAGTGCAGACTTAAGACAAATATGTATGGAGCCCTTGGGATGAGGTACAGCTAAATGGAAAAGGCATTTTTGACTTCTGCTGCACTGAGGAATGCTAATGGGGGCACCATGACCATAAAGCTATGGACCAGCTTGATACCTGGAGATCTGCCATCTCATGCAGGGTCTGTGTCATGGTCCTGCTTTAGTTGAAAACTCACCCAATTTCAAGTTAAGGTTTTTTACTTCTCCTACTTTTTATTTTCTCTCTCTTATAATGCCTATTTTACTCAATATGGAAACATTTTACTTGGGAAATCAAACAAACAAAAAAACAACCAGAAAACACCGTTGCTTTTGGTGATTTTGTTTAACTTCTCTTTGGACTGCTTGCACAGGCAGGGCCTTTAATGCCTTTTACTGGCAGGCTGGTATGATCTCTGATCACTTCCCTGCTCCTTCCACTGCCTGAATCAGTTTTCCTTCTTGAACAACATCCTGCACAAACCTCCTTACTCCTACCTATTAATTCAGAGCAGATGGCTGAAGCTGACCCAGCATAATCTACTCCCCAGGATATAAATGATGCCATTTAGAAGTACGCTGTAATGTTCCCTTAGTTAAAAAAAAAAAAAAATGACTTGCAGTAAGAGCCTGTAACAATTGACTTTATTTTGATTTGCAGTGTTCTGCCAGACTGTAGCCATTTGTGCTGGGTTACACAACATTACAAGGTACATATCAGACACTATCCTACACAGAGACAAAAAGACTGTCCCAAATTTCCCAGAAAGGAACAGCTTGTGTTTGCCTCTTGCCTTAGACCCCCATTCCACCTTGTCCCTGAATGCTCTGGAAAAACAGATGGGAGTTACACCGCAAAGCAAGTCAGGGCACTGGCACAGCATAGGAAAAATGAATCCCACGCTAAGGACCTCTAGAAGAAGGAGGGAAAACCCAACAAACTCTTTTCTTTTTATCCTACAGATAGTTCCAATTCCCAGTTTGAGTCTACAGAAATGTGATGCACAGAGAACCTGTTTCTTGGGTAATGGGTTTCTACATTGTCAATGACATTACAGTTAATTGCAAAAATGTATAGCTATCTGCAGAAAGCATCAGCCAATTACTGCAGTTACCAGAATATTGCTGCCACTTCTAAATGGTCTCAAGACAACAGCTTCATAGAGTGGAAAGGGTGGGAGCAAGACGTAGGTCACAAGGAAATCCTCTTATTGCAAAGCACAGCCGAAAGTTACAGCTTTTGGAACAGCCGTCAGCACAGTGTACTCCTCCTGGAGGTCAAAACACGCTGTAGTGGGTAGGTGGACTTTGGATAAGGGTTGGTGCGTGGAATAGTTCGCTCTGCTCTGTTACAAGTGATGGTAGCATGTACTGTCAAGACACTGGGGAGGCAGCATTTGCTGACACATGCAGTACAACTTCAGGCTAAGCGATGTACAAGATTATCCTTTTAAGCCTAATTGTTTGTGTTCTATAAAATATACATGGTATCAGCCTGGCATCGGTTTGTTTGTTACTGGAACAGAGACTTTCGTATTCCTTCCCTTATTTTTTTAAATGCAAAAGAGGTACAAGAGATTTTTCTCTCCACTCCTGCTCTGTTTTTCTTTATACCCCAGTCTTCTGAATCCCGAGTTTGGCATGCTACAAATCCGTCCTCACTGCATTGCAGCATTGTAAACCTGTACCAGCTCAAGTTGAGCCTCTCTATATTTTCACAGAATCACAGAATGGTTGGGGCTGGAAGGGACCTTTGGAGATCATCCAGTCCAACCCATCTGCTAGAGCAGGTTCACCAGAGCAGATCACACAGGAATGTGTCCAGGGAGGTTTGAATGTCTCCAGAGAAGGAGACTCCACAACCTCTCTGGGCAGCCTGTTCCAGGGCTCTGGCACCTCAAAGTAATTTCTCCTGATATTCAAATAGAACCTTTTGTGTTGCAGTTTGTGCCTGTTGCCCCTCATCCTGTCATTGGGCACCACTGAAAGGAGTCTGGTCCATCCTCTTGACACCCACCCTTGAGATATTTATAAACATTGATGAGATCCTCTCTCAGCTTCTCCAGGCTGAACAGACCCAGTTCTCTCAGTCTCTCTTCATAAGAAAGGTGCTCTAGGCCCCTCATCATCTTTGCAGCCCACCACTGGACTCCCTCCAGTAATTCCTTGTCTTTCTTATACTGGGGAGCCCAGAACTGTACCCAGTACTCCAGATGTGGCTTCACCAGGGCAGAGGAGAGGGAGAGGAACAACCTCCTCAACCTGCTGGTCACACTCTTCTTAATGTACCCCAGGATATCATTGCCTTCTTGGCCACATGGGCACATTGCTGGCTCATGGTTAAGCTGTCCACTGGGACTCCTAGGTCCTTCTCTGCAATGCTGCTTCCCAACAAGTCAACCCCTGTACTGGTACCTGGGGTTGTTCCTCCCCAGATGCAGGACCCTACACTTGCCCTTGTTGAACTTCATTGGGTTCCTCTCTGCCCAGGTGTCTGGCCTGTCCAAGTCTTGCTGAATGGCAGCATATCCTTCTGGTGTATAATTTTGCACCATTTTACCTTGGAAAATCCATCTTTTGCTATTCTCGATTCCTAAGCCTTTGCATCAATTAGGTATGTGCAAAGTTCAGTTACAGACCAGCTGGTGTTAACGAGATGTATTGGGGTAATTCCAACTGCTCAGTGGACTGGGATGCATGTGCATTGATGACTAAATTTCTGAAGGGGCATAAAAGTACTGAGGTGCTTTTGGTACCTGTCAGTGCTTCTTTGTGTAGGTGAAAATCATACAGATGCCAAAGCTATCTCATACACTTCATCCAGCCTTGGGGCTACCAGCCAGATTACACTGATTTACACAGCTGAAGATGGGTCAATAGTAGAAAGGGCACCAAGATGCATAAATAAGAGCAAATCTGGACTACCTTTCCCTTCTGACTTTACATCACACTAGCAAGTATCCTGAATAAAGAAGAAAGCATTTAGGAGCAAGTGGCTCCTGCCTCATTCCTAGCACACCAGGGAATTTTTCCAGATTTGCTTGTGCAACTGCATCTACCCTGCAAAGAGGACTTTTTAAAATGGAATAACGTTGTCCCGAATCCACTGGTGATTCTGAAGCCACTTGTAAGTGTGTTATTGATCGCAAAGGCTGTGCTGGTTTGTGGGACTCTGCAGTTCAACCCTGCTGGTTTGCTTCTTTTTGAGGCCTTGTGCAATTTTCTCAGCCAACGCTATATGGTTCTTAATGTTTGTTTTGCTTTGAAATGAAAGGAAGTATGAAAGTGTATGTTATTATTATTCTCTTCCTTTAATCTTTGCTCAAAAGTTAGGTCACTCAGACCTTTAATCATCTGTCTTTGTCTGAATTCCCTTCAATTTACTTCTATCTTTCTGGTGCTGAAGTGCTTACAGATGAATGAGGAATTGTATTGCTTTATCTTATTTTTCCTCATTAGAATGCTGGTGAAAGCTCATAGTCACAGAAGACAGGAAGTAGTTTAGGCTATTCAACATTTTTGCCTTTTCATATTATTTAACCCCTTTGCCATGAGAGTTGTAAGGTGCTCCTATAACGAATATGTATTGTGATGCATATAAATTGGAAAACAAAACTTCACTGGAATAGGGGCCACAAGGCTGCATCACCAATCACTCAAAAGTCAGAAAATGTCAGAGTTTAGGCAGCCTGTTTAGCTTTGTCTGATCATATGTTTTTCTTTCTATGCAGCTGTTGCCTGAAAGGTTGCTGTTCTATGTGAATATGACATTCTGTCTTTTCCAGTTCTTATTCTTTGTCCAAATTACTTTTGCTTAAATTTTCTTAAAAAAAAAAAATGGTAAGAATGAGCACAACACAAATTTGAGCCTTAATAATTAACATATATTTCTTAAACAGTAGTAAAGAAAACAACACTTCACACTGGGAATGGTTCCAGCTTTAGTAAGAGAAAGTATTCTCTGGCATATCTATAAAGGTTAAACCCTGCTCACTCTTGCATAGGTCTGTAAGACAGGAGAGGGGAGTCCTTGCAATTTGCCTTCAGAGCACAGACACAGTGATTTATGGTATACTTGTCCACGGGCATTTGTAAAGTGATACTGATGTGGTCTCTGCCATGCCGATGTAGAGAAAAATTGTTTTCCCACTTCCCTAGTGAGGGAATTATCCAAAATATAATATATCGTGGTATCTTTGGAATTACTTTGTATTGGAATATATGTAATTTCTTGTGTGCAATTTATCTTTATATAGCAAAACTGACAAAACATTTGGGCTAGGCTAAACGAAGAGCAAGTGGAGTTTATTAAATAAAGTAAGTAATCTCTTAAGAAGTAAATGAACAAACTCAGTTGGACTGAAAATCCAGTGAGATTCACAGACATTTTAAGCAAACATGAATTCATTGCTTAACAAAATGTTTGGAGCGATACAGAGATCCGAACAGTTCATCTGGAGAGGTGTTTTGGGCTCATGGCATTCATCCATAGTAATATTGCCATTCCTTAATGCTATCTGAAAAGGGAGGGAGTACAGTGCCAAGAAATACTTAATACAGATTTCATTTTTGTAAGATTTTAGTCTCTTTGTTGGATTATCTTCTTGTAAGCCCCCATTAGGGGACAGGCTGTATTTTGGTCATTTTACATCACCATTACCG